>NC_133618.1:376100995-376255995 GCF_048593235.1 Sminthopsis crassicaudata
GATGTAGAACAGACGTGTCAGACACACAACCTACAAGACATACAACCTACAATCTGCATGTGGCCCATAACACAATCAAGTGTTGCTTGAAATAGATTAAAATATAAGATATATTTAAATAAATTTCAAAAAATAGGTATTAAAATTTTAAAACAAAGCATGGTTTACAAGGATCTTATATACTATTTAGTGCCCCCTGTTTTTATTTGAGATTGAGGCCATCTAATATAGAGAAGCAAATCAGATGAAGAGCAAATTTATTTGGCATGTGATTTGGAATTTAAAGGATGAGTACGGCTTCAACACATAAAGAAGGGAAGAAGTATAGAGAACAGAGTGAGCAAAAGTATGGCTGGAGAGGATAACCCAGTTTGATCAGAGCACACTTGACTGGAAAAGCAGGGGGTTCCAAATGGTGGAAAGCCAAGAATACAGTGTGTATTTTACATGATGAGACAATAGGGAGGGGCAAATACCTGAAGCTTTTTTAGCAGAGTAAAAATAACAAATTTATATCTTAAAGGATATTTTGGATTTTATTCAGAGGAGGTAGGGTATTTAATGAGGCTATGGCAGTATTTCAGATCAATATAAATAGCAAAAGAGTGTAGATGTAAGTGTTATGGAGGTAGTTATTACCATGACTTATTAACCTTTTCGTCTAGTCATTAAAGCAGTATCCAATTTTTGGGCCACATTTGGGGTTTTCTTGGCAGAGATACTGGAATGGTTTACCATTTTCTTCAGTTTATTTTACAGATGAGGAAACTGAGGCAGATAAGATTGAGTAATTTAGCCAGGCAGTGCCTAAAGCCAAATTTTAACTCGGTTCTTCCTGACTTCAGGCTCACAACTCTTTCCACTGTACCACCTTGCTGCCTACATCAATCCATAAGCTCCGCTTATGTGGCAAATACTTTGCTGAGGTCTTTCCTCTTTACAGTCTCTTAGGCAAAATAATGTGTGTACCAGTCATTACATTTGAAGTAAATCTAATTTGAGATTAGCTGGTGAAGTATTAGGAAAATATGTGAGGTAGGCTTTAAGAGAAACAGAAGTACATTTCAAGCATGGGGGAAAACCCAGACAAAGGGACAGAGAACCTTGAGGAAGTTCTATGGGAAGGAACAGGGAAGCCCAGACAAGAAAGATGATACTGGGTTTGACAGGAAGTCATTGATGACTTTTGAGAGAACACTAGTGATGTGACAGAATTAGATTGCAAAGGATTGAGAATAATGAGGTAAAGAAGTTTACAAATGAGAGGGGACAGCTAGGTGGTGCAGTGAGAGCACACTGGACCTGAAACCAAGGTGAGTTCAGATCCTACCACAGATACCAGCTATGTGACCTGATTGCCTCAAAAAATAAAAAGGAATGAAAATTTGGGCAAATTTGTAGATGGTGAGGAGCCAGAGGTGAGAGCATGAGAAAGACTGGATGGTTTCTGGAGCAAAGTGACCTGGTTCAGGTTCTTAGGCCATCATCTTGATGACTCATTCACAAGGCAATTCCCCCTTCCACCACCTGCTAGCCCTTGCCCTCAAATACTAAAAGCAAATAGTTATAGAAATGCTCATAACTTCTACTCATTTCTGGATGAGTACTATCACACATTCAAAGGAGTATAGTGGTTTGTTTTTCAGATGGGAGTCTAGACTTAAACTGGTAAAAGACTAATCTTTTAAAAAAAATTATTTCTGAATTCTTTTAACAGTCTTCATAGAAAACTTTGTGGATACAGATTCATAAAGGACAAAGTACCAGCTACATGAATATGAGCTATTACCATTATCATTACATTTTTGACATTCTTATATAGAATTCAACCAAACTAATCAAACAGGCCTTTCTAGTTTTCTTCTTTTAAAAGTTCTAAATAGTCTAATTATTTAAAGGTTCATTAGATTCTCCAAGCCAATGAATTCAGAGCATTCAGATATTTCTATCCAAAGCTCAGTGAGTTTGAAAAATCTTAAAATGTGCACTGAAGGATGTTTTCCATCCTTCTAGATCCCACAACTTTGAAAGTGACTTAGAGATATTAGACTACAAAATAGAGCCATTAGAGCTATTTTTGATGGTCTAAAATATTGACATTTTGAATGCATATACTGAATTGTTATCTTTGGCCCTTTAAAAAGAGAAAACGAGTATAATGGTACCCTAAGCAGAATTACAACTTTGTGACCCTTCCATAAATCCTTTTGTATCTCTGGATCTTAGTTTTCCTCATCTACAAAGTGGGAATAGTAAGACTTATTTTACTATGTGTTGAAATTGTGTCTGGAATCTCTGACAACTACCCATCAAATCAGTATAGTAGGGAATTAAATAGCAGGAAATAAGATTGCAGAGGATAACCTGGAAGTCATCTACAAATCATCCCAAAGATCAAAGAAGAATGATTTATAAATAACCATAGTTCACATTCTGGTAATATGTGTTGGATCAGTAGAAACCATCTGGGTGTTGCTGTTAGGACTTTCAGGTCCTATGATGTATAAATCTTAGACAAGTTCCAGATTTCCATGGGAAGACCAGCAGAGTAAAAAGTGCTGATCTTTTTAAGATGTAGACATATTGGATGAATTAGCCCTAAGATAGCAAATAGGAGTTGTCTTCCCCTCAAAACCCTTATAAAAATGAGACTTCAAATTCCTCCTCCCCTCCACATTCCATCTCTTCCTTCTCTTGAACCCTAAAGATGACTACCATTACACACACACACACACACAAGTGTATAAAATCATTTTATATGAACTATTTTTCTCTGGATGCAGACAGCTTCCTTATGTCCTTTGTATTTGAGTATAATATCAAAATGACTTAGTTGCTCAAAAGTTTTTCTTAAAACAATATTGCTGTTAGTATGTCTCTTGGTTCTACTCATTTTCACTCTTCATTATTTTATGCAAATTTATCCACATTTTTCTGAAATCAGTAATTCTGTGTATTAATGCTGTAGTCTCAGTAATCCCATTTAATTAAACACTATTACTATTTGGTTGGTGTAGGGAAGCATTTTCATTGCAGCATAGGATTACTGTGTTGTATCTTTTCACCTACTGCCCTTCCTCTTCATTGGGGCAAAAGACAGGTGAACCAGCCCAGAAACTACTATAGTACATATGGCTAAGGGGAAAGCAGAAATCAGAAACCTAAAGATGGATGTTCTTACCCCAAAGATGGCAGCAGCCAGGGTACTTGCAGAGTATTGGGAGTTCCTGGTATGCCACTCTTTGCAAATGTAGGCTTCTTGTGAAAGAAGTGATGGGTTTCCTGAGCACTGCTAGCCTTGTGGGTTGCTTGATTAGTGCACTATTGCTCATTGATATAGTAACAGCCAAGTTAGTTTTGGACTTGTAGCCCTAATCTCTTTGCCAACAGATCTTGGCTGGCAGAGTGCTCATTCCTTCGAGGAGTGCCTCCCACTCCCTGGGAGGCCTACATGAATCTATTAGTTGTTCTGCTGGTGCCCACATTCCTGTAGATGGTCATTTGAGGATCTCCCTCCCTTCCTCAGCCCATTTTAAAAAAAATTTTATTTATAATTTTTTGACAGTATATATGCATGAGTAATTTTTTAAATAACATTATCCCTTGCATTCATTTTTCCAAATTATCCCCACCCTCCACTCCCTCCCCCTGATGACAGCAATCCCATACATTTTACATGTGTTACAATATAACCTAGATACAATATATGTGTGTAAATAACATTTTTTTTTTTTTTTTTGGTTGCACAGTATTAGATTCCGAAGGTATAAGTAACCTGGGTAGATAGACAGTAATGCTAACAATTTACATTCACTTCCCAGTGTTCCTTCTCTGGGTGTAGTTGTTTCTGTCCATCATTGATCAACTGGAAGTGAGTTGGATCTTCTTTATGTTGAAGATATCCACTTCCATCAGAATACATCTTCAAACAACATTGAAGTGTACAGTGATCTTCTGATTCTGCTCATTTCCCTCAGCATCAGTTCATGCAAGTCTCTCCAAGCCTTTCTGTATTCCTCCTGCCCAGCCCATTTTCTAAGAATTCTGCAATGATGCCAATTTGTTACAGACCGGGAGACCAAAGTGCCCAATTGTATCTAAAGGAATTCTGCAACAAATTCAGGGTGATTAGTCCGCACAGAACATGTGACAGAAGTCCATGCAGAGATTTTTGTTCTTAAGATATTTATGTATTTTTACTGAAACTGCTTAAGGAATAAGTGGGCTGAAACATTATAGTATATGGGAGTGTGTGATCAAAATAAATAGGACCTGTAAATGTTCAGCCAAGGTGGAGCTGGCTGCTAAGCATACAAATATTTGACCTAGTGAGAATGAGTTTTTCGTTCCTAATTGCATCTAATAATCTGTTTAACTCATTAACTCCTAACTGCATTCATGATCCATTTAACTCTCACAAAACTTAAAGCAATTTGTTCATGGCCTCACAGCTATTAAGTGTCTGAAGCCAGATTTGAATTCAGTCTGTGGAACTGGGGGCCATTTGGCAATTTCATTGCCTATTACTCAGTTCTGGATTGAGAAGAGTTGTGGTCATTCGAGAATGGAGCCCCTACCTAGGTAGGGACTAGAGTATAGACAGAGAGCAGTGAACATAATACTTCTCTCCAGATCACAACATCTTGGACACATCAAAAATATACATGGCTGCAGAACCAGCTGTGAAAATAGCAGGATATAAAAGCCTAAAGCTTGGGACAGTCACTTGTACCTCAGAGGTAAGCAGACCCCAATAAAATTGAAAGTTGAGAAATAGGCAGGGGTAATGAGCAAATAACAAAAATCTGACTTTATAAAGCTGTTGTGGTGACAGGGAAACTCAGACACAAACTCAAAAGATAATGATTTGAAAGTTTCAAAGACAAAATGAATATTGGGCACAAGCTCAACAAGAATGCCCCAAAGAACTAATGATTTTTAAAAAGGCAAAAAAAAATTTAAAATAAGCTATAGAAAAAAATTGGAAAAGAAATGAGAGCTAGGCAAGAAAATTATTTAAAAGAGAATAGCTTTGTAAAAGGCAAAAAAAATAATTCCTTAAAAATTAGAATTAGTCAAGTGGTAGGCTAATGACACAGACATCAAGAAATAAAAGTCAGAATGAAAAATTTCATAGAAATAACTGAGTTGAAAAATAGATGGAGAGAGGAAAAGGGGATGTCAGGGGATAAAATGGATAGCTAGGTCTTGGAAATAATGAACATGATCTTGGACAGATCTAAGGAGATAGTGCTATGGTCAGAGGTGACAGTGACCTTTACCTAAATTTGGTAAAAAGCAAAAAGGATTTATTAATCTTTGGAGAAAGGGCAACTCCCAACAGACAAAAGTGTCCTCAATAGACGAGTTTAAAGCACCAGCTGCAAACACAGGATTATATAGATTCTAATAAGGAAACCCCCACCCCCTTCTGACCTTTTCTTCCATTGGCTGGGGGAGTCCAGACTCCCATCATTAATTAATTATGGCACAAAGGTCAGGGGGAACAAGGGGGAAATGTATGATAAGTAAGATTGATAACACCAGCTTTTTGGCTACAGTACAAATAAGTTATAATTAGGGGATAGGTGGAGGTGACATTCTTATGAGAGATCTTCACTCAGTTTATCCCATTCAGAGGGTCACAAAGAGTCATACTGAGTACCTGAATAACAACACATTTCATCTTCAGTCTGGGTAAATAATAGCAGTATCTTTTATTCAACAAACATTAATTAAGTGTCTACAGTGTGCCAGATACTGCTAATTTTTCAAGATACAAAAGTGAAATAGCTGCCCTCAAGGAACAACAGGGAAGACAAGTAAATAGTTAAGTATAAGATACAATTAAATACAAGGTCATCTTCAAGGGTAAAGCATTGGGTGGGTCAGGAATGGCCGCCTGATGCCAGAAGGACAGTAAGAAAAAAAAACAAACAATCCTTTCTCAGAGTGTTGTGACAAACCTGCTTCTTAAACTTTAAAGACCTCTGAAAATATGGAAAATAGTGAGCTAGGTTTTGGTCAAGAATTAGAACTATAGAGTTAGTCCATAATGTTTATTAATTTCTCCTACAAACTTTTATACCATTCAGGTTGGTGATCAATTTATCAATCAACAAACATTAAGCCCCTCTATGTGGCAGACATTTTGGTAGCCTAGGAATGCAAATATTAAAAAGCACCCTCTACATTCGGAACTTAAGTTTTAATAGAAATATTTAAATATATAGAGAATACTAAGCCAATACAAAGGAGGTAGTAATTAAAATTGATCAGGAAAGAGTGCTGGGAGAAATCTTTAGCAAAGGGGATGTTAAAAGAGGAGTCCATATTCTTCATCCCACCAGAGGTCAATCTTGGTATCTTAATTTTATTTTCAGCAGCTGGTTATAATCAAGATCTAGTCCTAAAATGTGGGGAATAATGCTCCAAGTCTTAGGTGTTTCTTACAATTCATTTTCTGAATTCCGTCCTAGGGACTCTTTCTCTTTAAGTAGGGCCTCTCCTCACACTGTCCCACAAATGCTGTAGTATCCTGTGGGACCTGCAAACTTCAGTTGTCCTCTCAGCCCTAGAACTGAAAGCTGTGGATCTCCCACAGACAGCAGATTCTCTGCCCTCTGCTACTCCACTCATTAGGCTTGTGCAAGCCTTCCCCCCTGTGGCTGCAGCCCTGGGCTTCTGTTTGGTCATCACAGCTCTGCTTGGCATCCCTCCACAGGGGAAGGACCTTCAGTCTTCTCCATGGAGGCTGACTCTTAAGCTTGTTCTCTCCTTGTTTTGTGGCAGTAGGCCTGGGACTGCTTGCACTTTATTCAGACCAAAGAGGTTGGGCCTTTCCTGGAATCTTGTTTTAGTAGGATAACCGCTTCTTTTGTTTATTTCTGCTTCTCTGTGGTTCCCTCTAAGCTGATATTCTTTTTTTTGTGGAGGAAAATTGGGGAGACTGAAGCATTCTGACCTACTCTGTCTTTACAGAATCTTTTCTGAACATAGAAAAGTTTGAGTGTTTACTCATTTTCCTGGCATTTTTCAAGACTGCTGCTGTAGGCTCCAGCAGGAGTGGTTGGAGGCAAACTAGTAGCTCACAGCACCCTGAGCATAAAGAACTTGTTGTTTTTTGGTGGGTTCTTTTCAGGCCCAGTATACAGGCAACCAGTGAATTAGGAAGATCCACCAAAGCTGAAAGGTCCTACTGCTAACAGGTGTGTCAGTAGCAAAGTCTGTCAGAGGGTAGAGGCCAAGAACAGACATGCCTGAGGCTGTAAAGATAGGCCTTGTGGAGGGCCCTAGCTTTAGAGATCAGGAACCTGCTGACTCTGAGAAATATTATGGACTCATGATCTAAGACTGAAAGACTCAGGATATGTATTTGTCATCTGTCTCCTTGCAGAAAGGTTCATGCCCCTTTCTGGTCACCAAAAGATGAATTCTTTCAGATCCTGAGTGGAGGAATTATGTCCCAGTTTGGTGGAGGGAGTATTGAGGTTCACAGGTAGAAGTTCCATACTGGTGTCACAAGGCTTCTCAAAAGAATTTGGACCTATCTCCAAGTCAAGGGGCAGTTTATTCATAATTGCAATGCCAATTACAGCGGGTTAAGTTCCAAAAGATTTTAGCAAAGAACCAGGAGCAAGAAGATAGATTTATAGGAAAAAAGTAGATTAGTGGCTTCAGATCACTGATATACTAATTTTGTGGCTTTGAGGTAGTACTGAGGACTGGTCTGGTATTGAATTCTATGGCTTAAAGGTGAAAGGGAGGAGTGGTCTGGTATGCAGCACATTATTGTCTCAGAAACTTTGTTATTACTGACAGATTGTTATCTGACAGCCAGATGGCTTCAGGATTAAGGTTAGGTAGCCTTAAGGTTGTTGCTATAGTCTCCCTAGGAGCTACACCAAATCAAGAGGATCCAAGTTGATCAAATCATGGATCCTTGAAGCACTGAAGTCTAATTAAATAATCTTCCCAGATTATTTGCAAACTTGATCTTTTGGCAAAGCTATCAAATGGTCTTTTAAGAAAGGAAACACATACACAACAATCTTCCAAGTGGCTTCTGATTGCTCTGAAGAAAGGAAGTGTATGGGATAAATTGAGTGAAGACACGCTCATGAGAATATAGCCTTAAACTATACCTTACTTGTGACTTGAGACTGTAGCTAAAAAAAAGTTGCAGGTGTTTCTCCCCACCAGTTTCCTACCACCTCTTAATTAGCATTTAAGTACCTCTTTTATTTCTGGGATAGATTTCTGAGATTAGAATATAAACCCAACTCCCCCAAACAATGGGAGAAAAGGCCTGGCAGGGGAATGGAGGGGATTCTGTGTTTAGCCTATTTAATCTTATGTTTTGCAGTTTTTAGTTTGCACTCCTTTTACTGACAAACATCAGATAGGAGATGCCCTTTCTCCTAGAGATCTTAATAAAACCTTTTTTGCTTTCTTTCTTACTCTGAGAATTTTTGTGGTTACACACAAAGGGAAAAGAGCACAGGATGTAGAGTCAAGAATCCTGAGATAATAGGATATGGAACTGGAAGGATTTTAGGGAACAATTCTCATATTACAGGGGAAAAAACTCGGGAGAAGTCAAATGACTCTACTAAGGTCACACATACTAATTAGCAAAATTCAAAAAATATTCCTTCACTCCCAAACAAGTATTTTTTCCACAGTGCCACCCCTGCCTTCTCTGTGCTCTATATTCATAGCTAAATGATCATTTTCACTTTTCTGGAACCCAAAATGTTAGAACAAATTCCAGCTTTCTTTACAGTGGAGGCTGTTTTCCCCCATACCCAGGAAATGTTACTCTTGACATATGTTTATTCATCACTCACCAGAATTAAGAGAACCTCTTTTTCGAGTTGTTTTTTTGTTTTGTTTTGTTTTGGGTTTTTTTTGGCAAAGGAAGGAGTTTCCTCCTCAGGTTGTGTGTCACACTTAATGAGATTTTAATGAAGGAGATGAGTCTAAGATGTGTGATCTCTTTATGAAATGCAAACTTTTTGATTCAGGTCAAAAAGGAAATATCTTGTTTGAGCAAATAAACTGGTTACACCCCTGAGGGTTTTACATACCTAGATGACTTAATAGTTTTAGTTCCAGAGTTAATGAACATAGTTTGAGGAGTTGGTGGGAAAGGTACTTAGAGTAGGGTGGGAGAAAGGGAATTTTCTCTCCTTGCCTCCTGCCACCGGAACAACTGGACTAACAGGAGACAATGCATTCATCTGAGAACACAGACACATATACCCAAAGAAAGGACAACCACAGATACAGATACTAATAATTGCTCAAGGGAAGAGGCAGTGTCACTGAGCTTTTGCTACTTTAAGTTTCTTTCAATGTTTATCCAAAATACTTTCTATGAGTATTATTATCCTCTTATTGCAGATGAGAAAACTGAGGTCAAAGAGGAGAAATGATTTGTTTTCCATCACACAACTAATATTAGGAGTGGCTATGTATACAATTCTGGAGCTAGGTGGCGCTGTGGTTATAATACTGAGCCTAGAGTCAGAAAAACGCATCTTTAGTTCAAATCTGATCACAGATACTAGCTTCGTGAGCCGGGGCAAGTTACTTAACTACTTCAGGGGCAAGTTACTTAACTACTTCAAGGTATGTGGTAAGTGTCATAATGTAATGGAGTGTGCCACATGCCCAAACAACCTGAAAGTTGCCCCAGGAAGACTTAACATTTAAAGTTTTAAGAGTCCTTAACTGTAATGTGGTTAGGGGGTAAGGCCTGAGGGTCACATCCCCCACAGTCATGTGATGTTTGGGTTTGGGTCTTATGTCATTCCTTTTTGGTTCTAGCTGCAGGAACTGAGTGCCTTTTCTTAGCATGGAGTATTTTCCACTTCCTTCTCTAGCTCATTTTAGAGATGAGGAACAGAGGCATCAGAGTTAAGTAATTTGCCCGGAATCACACGGGATCCCAGAGTCCAAGATTCCAGGCCAGATGTAGTTGTCGTAGGGAGTTCTTGAACAATGGTCCTAGTGGGGCTTTGGACTTGAATTTTGTGGAACTAATATAGGGACTGAGCTAAGTAGAACACCCCTCTAGGAGATGATAGGAGTGGGAAGGATATGCCTCCAAAGTATTGAGAGGAAATTTTTATGTTTGTTCTTGCTAATCTTTGAAATAGTACTTTGTAAAAATTGATGTACTATTAAGTGGTCAAATGGAACTGGAGGGCTGGTCAATGGGCCACTATAAATGAGGGGAAACCCAATCCGTGGAGGCTTGAACAAATGGCAGAAAGGCAAGACTGAATTCCCTCTGGGTACTAGACTTCCAAAAGAGGGGTATAGGTTTGAGGAATATAGGGAGCAGCAAAATACAACAGACTTGACCCTTGTGAGAGGAGGACCAAAGGATCCATATTACATAGAATCTGATTTATAGCCAGGAGTAACCTCTGAGATCATTTATATCTTATTCATGTTACAGGTGAGGAAAACTTAGGGAATTTGAGTGACATGCCCAAAATGACATAACTAGAAAGAGAGCTAAAAGAAAGTGTGTTATAAGTTCAAGTTCTCTAAGACTCTGTGACTGTACATTAGGCTGTGATCTCCAAGTCAGGGCTGCTAAATGGCATCATGGTGCACAGACTACCAGGATTGGAGTCAAGAAGGCTCATTTTTCAAAGTTCAGATCTGGCCTGAGACACTCCTTAGCTCTCTGGGCAAGTAACTTAACCTGGTTTGCCTCAGTTTTCTTCAGTTTCCATTGTAAAATGAGTTGGAACAGAAATGGCAAACCACTTCAGTATCTTTGCCAAGAAAACCCCAAACAGAGTCCCAAAGAGTCAAAAATGGCAGAACAGCAAAGAAGTCAGATTGGGTAATTGAAAAAGTCTCTTTCTCCTGTTTACATAGATAAGTCACAATTCTGTTCTGCTAAACAGTGTTTCTAAACAGAGATATGGGAGCATGATTCTATTATGAACAAATGATTTATTTTTGTGGAGAATCCTTTTCATGCTATGGTTAATAAGTCATTCGTTCTTGTCTTGGATCTGAACTACTACATTGGCTGGTGCATCAAACCTACCCTTCTCTCTTTCTGTTAGGGGTGCTGCCATTCTTCTAGTCACATAAGTTTATAACCTGAGTAATCCTTGACTCCTCCCCAACACTCATCCTTCATATTCTCCTTTATACACTTCTTTATGTCCTAATTGCCATTTCTTGAACTTGATATTCCATATCATATTATATTCCATTGATACGGAATGTGCTTTTTCTTGAATGATTTCTAGCTTCTTTTAGTATTCAAGTTTCACCTTCTCCATGAAATCATTCCTAATCCTTTAGCATCTTCTCCCTCCTCAAATCACAGTCTATTTACTTAACTATATAAATGTTATATCAGTTTCCTTTTACTCCTCCCTCCTCAAATCATGGCCTATTTATTTATCAATATAAAATGTTACATTCCTTTCCCTTTACTCTTCCCCAGGAGAATGAAACTCTTTCCCTAGAACCTAGAACACTTGTTTTGTTTTTCCTTTAGAAGGTGCTTTGTGAATAGAACAATAGATTACAATCATATAAACGACTTTTTTGGGGGGGGGTTCAATTAGTTAATTTACAAGCATTTTTTTTCAATAGCTACCAATTGGCAGGTACTGACCTAGGTTTTGGAAACCAGAGTAAGGGTTGAGAGATTCCTCATCAATTAAACCTCAGTCACAACTCTTAAAAGTCTAAAGGAAATGCTGAGATTTAATAGTATGATTATCCAGGACTTGCTGGTTCTGCCGAGAATAAATCTTTCCAAATCTTAGTTCTTTCAGTTATGTTAAAGCTAAAAACAAATAAACCATGTCGGCACCAAAAAGAAAATCCAGAGACAAAACCAAAAGCAGATGATTATTTCTTATGTTAACACAAAGATCAGATAAAGCATTCCCGTACCCTACATATCTGTGTGAACCCTCTCATCAAAATAGGAGCACCATTTTTTACCTTTTTAATAATTTTTATTTCAGTTCATTGAGATAATCAGTGAAAGAGAACTTGTTAAAAATTCCCACCTGCAGTCTCCGGAAATTCAAAGACTGGTCCCAGCGAACTTGGGGACCCGGAACAAGGATGCTAACTCATAGAAAGTCAGAACTCGGAACATAGAAGGGTAGACCTGGAAGAGGTCCTTAGAGATCGACTTGTCCAATCCGCCCCTTTTACTGAGAACGCAGATCCGAAAAGTGACTTGACTTACTGCATCTTGGCCGGTCCGTGAACAGGTCCCACGTACCGAGGCGCGGAGCTTTCCCCTCTTCATTCCCGGGAGTGCCTCACTTTTCCCTGCAGTCACCCAAGCTTAGAGCAAGCATGCAGTCCCGGTGAGGTCCCAAAGCCTTCGCTCGAGCTTCCTGGACAGCTGCAGGAACTGGTCCCGCCCCGGCCCCGCCCCGACAGGTGTGCTCAGATCTTAAAAAGAACTGGGCTGCCCACTAGTGCCCAAGGTATATGTAAACTGGACTTCTTTTCCCATACCTCAGTCGGAGACACAGGCTAGCACTCTAGTTAGCTTCTCCTCCTCACCTTCCCTAACAGCCATGGGCAACAGGATCACCCGGGGAAACTTCGAGTGGGTTTACACAGATCAGCCCCACACCCAGAGGCGCAAGGAGATCTTGGGTAGGTACCTGGCTGGCCGAGGGAGAGGGGTCCCCACGCTGGGCCAGGGTCTGGGGAGAAGAGAGAAGTAAGGGACATACACGTCGAGTGCAATGTTCCAACAGATCCCTGAGGTAAAAAACTCCGTGGCAGAGTCGACTGGAGTCTGGCGATGTTATCCAGAGATATCTGGTGGGTGGGTAGAGGGTTGGTAGGGGAAAACCTACAACCTGGCGCGGTATCGAGATGGACCCGACTTGGGCAAGTTTTACTTCATGATTCCGGTTGCTCAGTTCTCTCGGTCTCCGTTTCCCTCTCCATAAAATGAAAGAGTTGGACCAGATGAATTCTAGGGTCCTTTTCTAGCTAAACAACTTATGAACCCAAGTATCTAACTAGGATTTTGGTCTTTTATCCCCTTTCCCAGCGGCTGGAGAATGTCTGACTCCGTCGGTCCGTACCTCTGACTCTGACTCCGTTTCTCTTTCTCTGTCTTTTTTTCTTTTTTTCTCTCTCCTCCCCGTCCCCCTTCCCCTCATCCTCATCCGTCCCATCCCCACCCCTCCGGAAAGTCAGGGGAGCTAAGGGAGTCCTGGTCATCCTTTCTTCCTTTCCTTCCCTGCCCCACCCCAACTCCGGAGCCGATGCCGACTGGCATTCACTGGGTTGGTCATCCTCGTCCGCCACCCTTTTCACTGAGCAGGAACAGCAGCCAGGAATTCTCGGGCTCGGAGTCATCGGATCTTGGGGCGAGGAGGCTGAGGAGGGCCAGGATTGACCTGATCGGCTCAGCTCTCAGCCCGGGAGGGCATGTTTGTCACTACCCAGGGCTCGGAACTGAAGGCAGGCAGGCAATCAGTTTGCTGCCCAGGAAACTTTAGCGAAGTGGCTAGACATCCGTGTGCCTCCTAGACCAGAGCGGCACCCCGGTGACTTTGTGCATTTCTATTCTCTTTGTTTTTGATGGCCACCTGGGGAGGGTTTGGGGTCGATCTGCGGAGAGGTCTAGGTGGCATCCCGGCGCTTACTGGGATCTGAAAATTAGGTCAGTGTGTTGGAGGTAGTGGTGGTGGTAGGTTCAGGACTCGGTGCTGGCGTGTTTGTTTTTATGCATGGAGGCATCTGAAAGGGCTGTGTGGGCCTGTGACTTGGAGTGTAGGGACGGGAGCCCGGCACCAGGTGGGCCTGGCTTTTCTAACCGTGTACTGCGTGGGGCTGGGGGAGCCATGTGGGTTTCTCTTTCCCGTGTCCCTTCCCTTTTCTGCCACATTCCTTCCTCCCGCGGCACCAAATTCACTCTGATCTGTAAACACTTGGTAGAACAATGACCAGAAATCGGCAAGAATAGGAAAACTTGAAACACAGCCTTATTATTATTAATATTTTTAAATTTGAAAGGCTTTCATGGGTGTGTTCGCTTGGAGAGGATGAGGAAGTACAGCTTCTAGAGTATTTTTACTTCTAACATTTGAAGGAAAGGCTGTAATACATTTATGTTTGTCCAGCGCTGACTTGGAGCCACACTTTGCTACTTGTCTCCTCTGCTTTCCAAAGCACCTTTTAGTAAGATGCCCGAGGATTGAGAATTAGGTGATATAGTCTCAGTTTTGCTGCATGTGAATTTTGTGCAGACATCATTTCTTTGTAACTTCTGCTTTTAAAAACAAAATCCCAGTGTTTTATGTTTAGAGTTCTTGGTAGCCTTTTGATCTCATTTTATGTGTTTATTTTAATTATATAATAATAGTGCCCGGTAGTGTTTTAAGGTTTATAAAGTGCTTCCTCTCAGCAATTCTCTGAGATAGGTGGTAGGGCAGATAGACTTATCTTCACCTTACAGAAGAAGCAGTTTCAGAAAAGTCCTTTTTTACTCACAATTACATATCTAGTAAGTATTCGAGCTAGAGCATGAATGTTTCCTGACTCCCAACTCCAGTATTTGTTCCACTTGAAAGTCTTTTTAGATTAAGTTTTTTTTTTTAAATGAACAAAACTTAACCCATCAACCACTGAATTTAAAACAAAAATCATTGTAAGAAATATGCAAAATCAAGCAAAATAAATTCCTGGTTTGGCCATATCCAAAAACACATATTATTCTGCATCTGTTCACCTCTTTGTTATAAAAGAAGTAGCATGCTTCACCTTGATCCACTGGCTTCATGACTGGTAATTATGTTCATCAGAATTCTTAAGTATCTTGAAATTTATTACAATGTTTTTGTTATTATACATGATATGTGCCAAAAATAACACTATTTGGTAACAAACTTTAAAAAAATTCACCTCAAAACTTGTCTTTCCAGGCACCTTTTTTATAAAAAATTTTTTAGAAAATTCTTATACAGTTCAGATGAAATAATTTATTCCATGTACTTTGCAAAAATTATTGTTGGTTATTGTTGTTTTTGTCATTTGCTCCTTTTCCTCGTGTTTTGCTTTTAGGTGAATTCTGTGAGAATAATAAATATTTGAGGGAAATAGATTAAAGGAAAATTTCTTGGGTTAGGAATCATGGGAAGTGTTCCTGATGTAGAGCTAACCCTAGAATGCTTGAATGTGAGTTAGAAGAGTTTGTAGATCAATCTCTTCTTTCCTTCTCTTGATATGTATTAAGCACTTGCTAGGGACTCTGAGGTACTAAATAAAAGAGCTATTCACTAGTCTTTTGTTGGAGGTGGAAAGTTAAAGGTGGTGATGAACTGTGGAAGAGGACATTACTTAGTTATTTTACAAATAAGGAAAGTGAGACTCAAGGAATCTTAGTGACAGAGCTTAGGCTTTCACTGCACTAGTGGACAGTTTATCAAAGCCTAACATGGACTCGTCCTTACTGAAGATAAAAATCTGTGGGAGTCCAATATAAGGGAAGTACTTGCTGCTTATCCGTTTTGTATTTGTCAAGATTTTAAAAAGAATTCTGAGTCAGACTGATGTTATTTGATTGGCAGGGAACAGAGAAGGGAGGACAGCTAGCCACTTCCATATTGTACACTGACCATCTCCTACGTCCAAACAGGCTGTGTTCCAAGTTTTCATTTGGGAGTGCACCTTTTGGAATTTGGAACGCCTTTCCTTACAGAGACAATGTAAGAGGGAGGTCTGCTTCCAGACCCAGCTTCAAAAGCCAACTTAAACACACACTCACACTCACACACTCCAACAAAAAACTTGAAATATAGATGAACTAGGGGGGGAAAAAGATGCAAAGCAATTTATCAACTATGCTAACTAACACAAACAGGAAAAAAATTGCATTGCTGATCTTGAAATTCAAGGATTTTCAAACCATTCTCCAATTGATAAATGGTCAAAGGATATGAACAGACAATTCTCAGATGATGAAATTGAAACTATATCCACTCATATGAGTTTCCAAATCACTACTGATCAGAGAAATGCAAATTAAGACAACTCTGAGATACCACTACACACCTGTCAGATTGGCTAAGATGACAGGAACAAATAATGAATGTTGGAGGGGATGTGGGAAAACTGGGACACTGATACATTGTTGGTGGAGTTGTGAAAGAATCCAACCATTCTGGAGAGCAATCTGGAGTTATGCCTCAAAAGTTATCAAACTGTGCATACCCTTTGATCCAGCATTGCTGCTAGTGGGCTTATATCCCAAAGAAATACTGAGGAGGGGAAAGGGACCTGTATGTGCCAAAATGTTTGTGGCAGCTCTTTTTGTAGTGGCTAGAAGCTGGAAGATGAATGGATGTCCATCAATTGGAGAATGATTGGGTAAATTATGGTATATGAAGGTTATGGAATATTATTGCTCTGTAAGAAATGACCAGCAGGACGAATACAGAGGCTTGGAGAGACTTACATCAACTGATGCTGAGTGAAATGAACAGAACCAGAAGATCGCTGTACACTTCAACAACAATACTGTATGAAGATATATTCTGATGGAAGTGGAAATCTTCAACATAAAGAAGATCCAACTCACTTCCAGTTGATCAATGATGGACAGAAACAACTACACCCAGAGAAGGAACACTGGGAAGTGAATGTAAATTGTTAGCACTACTGTCTATCTACCCAGGTTACTTATACATTCAGAATCTAATACTTAAGTGCAACAAGAAAATGGTATTTACACACATATATTGTATCTAGGTTTTATTGTAACACATGTAAAATGTATGGAATTGCCTGTCATGGGGGGAGGGAGTGGAGGGAGGGGGGGATAATTTGGAAAAATGAATACAAGGGATAATATTATAAAAAAAATTACTCATGCAAAAAAAAAAAAGAAGAAATTATTCAAGGATTTTCACAGTGTGGCTAGTTTGTAACCTCTGGGTTCAGGAATTGTTTTCTCTTTTGATAATAGTTTTTTTAGGGGCAGCTAGGTGGCATAGTGGATAGAACACCAGCCCTGAAGTCTGGAGGACCTGAGTTCTAATCTGGTCTCACACACATAACACTTCCTGGCTGTGTGATCCTGGGCAAGTCACTTAACCCCAACTGCCTCAGCAAAAAAAAAAAATAAAAAATAAATAAATAAAATAATAGCTTTTTATTTTCAAAATATATGCAAAGGTAATTTTCAACATTTACCCTTGCAAAATATTGTGTTCCAAAATTTTCTCCCTTCATTCCTCCCACCTAGAGATCAAGTAATCCAATATATGTTAAACATGTACAATTCTTCTATACATATTTCCACAATTATCATGCTGCACAAGAAAAATCAAATCAATAAGGAAAAAATGAGAAAGAAAACAAATAGCAAGTAAGCAACAACAAAAAAGGAGAAAATACAATGCTATGATCCATATTCAGTTCCCATAGTACTCTTTGTGGATATGGAGTCTCTCTCCCTCAGAAGTTTATTAGAAATGGCCTGAATCACCTCATTGTTGAAAGGAGCCAAGTCCATCAGTGTTGATCTTCACATAGTCTTGCTTTTGCTGTGTAGAATATTCTCATGGTTTTGTTCACTTTGCTAGTATCAGTTCACGTAAGTTTCCCAAGCTTCTCTGAAATCATCCTGCTGATTATTTCTTATAGTACAATAATATTCCATAACATACATGTACCGTAATTTACTCAGTCATTCCCCAGTGAGGGGTGTCCACTCAGTTTTCAGTTCCTTGCCACCATAAAAAGAGCTGCTACAAACATTTTTTTGCATATATAGGTCCTTTTCCCTTTTTTATGATATCTTTCAAAAACAGATCCAGTAGAGACCCTGATGGATCAAAGGGTATGTATGTACAGTTTGATAGCTCTTTGGGCATAATTTTCTCTATAGTACCACTGAGCACAATACTCAGCACCAAGAGGACTTAGTTGTTGAATGGATGAATGATTCCACTCCAGTTCTCCAGATTTAACTTGTGTTACATTGGGAAGAACTTGGGACCGAAGTCAGAAGACCTAGGTCTGGTTCTTGCATATACTATTAGTTGCATGGCAAATTATTCATCTCTAGCCCATTTCTTCCTGTGATGTGAGAAGTTTGGGTTGGATGATTCCTGAAGTACATTTGAGATCTAAACTCTGATGTTACGTAATTTCACCTTAGGTACATGTTATCAGCCAAACTAAATTATTCTATCAGCCTTGCTTACCTTGCCTTTCCCTGTTTCTGCCTCTTTGCTCATGTGCCTTGGCAGTCATGTGAACTGAAGTCTCCCCTTCTCTCAAGCTACCTCTTCTAAGAAACCTTCCCAAAACATCACAACACAATCGCCCTCTTTCCTACCATGAAAGTGCCTTAAATTTCTCATAGAATTTTTTTCGATCTCCCTTGTGTACTTTATCTCATTGTCCTTTGTATCATACTTATTTGTGTATCCCTACTTCATAGTGTGCCCTTGCCTTTAGAATAGAAGCTCTCTGAAAACATGTCTTCCTATTACCTGTCATTTAATTATTGTTTGCTGAATCAAATTAAACATAATTTATTTGGTCCTGAATAGGAAAAGCAGATTTAGTTAGATGAACAAGGGTATACATGAAGACTTCTCTATGGATTCTGAAAGAGATCATGGCATCATTAGTGTAGAGTTGGAAAGAATCACAAAAGCCATCAAGTCCAAGTTCCTTATTTTACTGCTGAGGCAACTGAGGCACAGAGAAGTTAAGTGGCTGCATGTGATTATAAAGCTAGCAAGTGTTTCAGATTGGATTTAAACTTGCTTCTTCTTGATTTGAAGTCCAGGGCTCTATTCAATATGTTACCTACTTGTGGAACAAAAAGTCCCCAGATGCTCAAGTGAAGTGACTTGCCCAGGTTAATGTACCTACTAAGAATCAGAGGCATTTAGAGATTGATGACCTTTTAATTAATTAATTTATTTTTTAAAAGTAAGTTTAGTTTTATTTTCAGGTTTTACATCTTCCTTTTCTTTGGTGCAGATATGCCACTGGAACATCAATGATCACTTAGTACCAGGAACAGGATAATTTTTATTTATTGTCTCACATCTCAAACTTAAAAAAATATTTATTTATTTTGTGTGGTTTTTATTTTTAATAATAGCTTTTTATTTTCAAAATATATCCTAAGATAGTTTTCAGCATTCACCTTTGTAAAACCTTGTATTCCAAATTTTTCTCACTCCCTTCCCCCACTTCCCTCCCTTAGATAGTAAGTAATCTGATTTGGTTAAACATGTGCAATTCTTCTAAATATATTTCCACATTTATCATGCTGCACAAGAAAAATCAGATCAAAAAGGGGAAAAAACGAGAAAGGAAAAAAAAAAAGCAAGTAAGCAACAACAAAAAAGATGAAAATGCTGTGTTGTGATCCACATTCAGTCCCCATAGCCCTCTTTTTTGGATGGTTCTCTCCATCACAAGTCTATCAGAATTGGCCTGAATCATCTTATTGTTGAAGAGCCATTACAATGGAATTATTGCATAATCTTGTTGTTGCTGTGTACAATGTTCTCTTAGCTCCACTTCCTTCACTTAGCATCAGTTCATGTAAGTCTCTCCAGGCCTCTCTGAAATCATCCTGCTCATAATAATAATATTCTGTTACATTCATATACCACAACTTAATTAACCATTTCCCAACGGATGGGTGTCCATTTAGTTTCCATTTCCTTGTCACTACAAAAAGGGCTGCTACAAACATTTTTGTACATCACACATAGAATGGAGAGAGGTTTTTTGTTTATTTTGTTTGAGGCAAGAATATGAGTTGGAAAATAAAAGAAGGAAAAGAAGGAGTTAAGGAAGTTACATAAATATTTTAAATATAAGACAGAAAGAAGGGGAAAGAAACTAGAGGACATTCCCTCATGTGGAATTTTTATTTAAGTCAAGTGAACAAGAATTTTTGTTTTTATTTTTCTTTTACATTTTTATTTCATTTAAAAAATTTCCAATTATGTACAAATTTTATTTTTACATTTATTTTCGAAAAATTTTAATTTTAAATTTCTTCCCTCCCACCTCCCCCTCCCCAACTCCTTGAGAAGGGAAACAATATTAGCTCTAATTATACATATGCTGTCATGTAACACATATTTCCATATTAGCCATGTCAATAAGCATATATTAAACCTCTTCTGCTTACAGTATTAAATGTTGGGGGAAATAAGAAAAAACAAAGTACTCATTCTCAAGATATTTTAAGTATAATGAGGCTGTGAGCCTTGTGAAACTGAAACAAAAACTGAAAAATGGAGGTGATCTATAGAGTTAGGTGAGATAATACATGGCCCCATTAGATCAAGACACCTTGGTTGTTGACTAGAGGCAGCTGAGCGTCAGATCAGGGGTGGACCTGAAACATAAGGGTGTGAAGGGGATTAATCTGAAATAACTCTGGATTCATTGATAAGACATGTGGAAAGCCTTAAATGGCAAGTTGATGTTTTGTAATTTTATCCTGGAGGCCATAGAGAACACTCCATGTTTTTGAGCTTGGGAGTGACACAAGGCTTGTGCCTTAGGTGTGTCTTGGCAGCTGATGTCTTTAAATTGGTGACTAATTATGGGGTGATTGCTATATTCTATGCCTTGTACAGAATAGATAACTATATGAATTAAGAAAAGAGTTTCGATACAAGAGATATGGTAGTATGGCAACCCTTGAAAGCTGATCAGATGAGGAAGGGTTAAGGATGACTTTGAAGTTATAAACATGAGTTACTGAAAGAATATGGGCAAAGAAATGGGCAAGTTTGGAGAAATGATAGGGCAATGAATTCTGTTTTGGAAATGTTAGTTTGAGAGACCTATGAAACATCCAAATAGAGCTGTCAAGAAGTTGATACAAAATGAGAGACTAATTTATATCATTGATCAGAGTTCTCTCTCCTTAGTTTTGGGAGAAAATTATGAATAATAAGTAAAAATAAGTAAATAATAAATATTTTAGAAGGGAGTGTTTTACCAGCACAGACTGGACAAATGACTTTTGAGTTCTTTTCTAGCCCCAAATTAAAGTGATTTTGATGTGGGAATAACTAAGAAAAGGAGAAGGTACCATGAAATCAACAATAAATCCAAGCATTTTTTTTTTTTTTTTTTTTTTTTTTGCATTTAATTCAGCAATACAGAGAACTAACTATATCCCTGTTGTACCATGGCTAAAATGATTTTTAGCTCTACCTAATCAGCATGTGGTGGAGTTCAGTTTTGGGGAAAGTCAATTCCTCCATTTGCCATTGGAAGAAGAACCTGAAGGTTGAATATTAAGCTTTGGTGGTCAAGAGACTCCCTTGGAAAATCCCTGCTTAAGAAGAGAGCATTCCCTTACTTACTGGTCCTATGCTTCAGGAAAGAATTGAAGCTTAGAGACAAATTAAGTGCTGGGGATGGCTCTGTGAACTTCCAAGTTTTCAATGAAGCTTTCACATGGTTACTCATTGTGACCCTACCTTTCAGTTTGCCCATGAGGAGTATGGGGCAGTGAATGATCATTTTCAGCTGTGTGTGAAGGGGTAGATTGTTAATGTAGTAGTCTTTGTAAACCCTGCCTCACTTAAATCCAGTTTGCTTACAAGTCAAGACAACACCTCATGCCCTCATTGTGCTCTTTGAGAGTGAAGGATGAACAGTAGCAACAAGACTGTTAATGTGGGTAGGTAGTGTCTTAGAAGGCTATGTTCTTTATGGGGGGAAGAATGGGGAAGGAGCAGCAGAGTCCCAAGCCTGGAGATTGGGTTGGCTCTGGTGAGGACCTTTTCCAGTCATCTTTCCTCTCAGGCATGATAAACTAACCGATTACCTACCTCCCTTCCAGGTTTGTTATGGTGAGGTGCTGTTGACATGGGAGTCATTATAATTGATGATTTTTTTGCTTCCTGAGTGTGCAGTGGTTGCTTGGCCAAGCAGCTAGTTTCTATTTTAAGGGTAGAAAAGAAGGGAAGAAAAGAAATAAGCAATTTAGTATTTACTATGTGCCAGGCACTGCATTAACTACTTTTATAAATGTACAAAATATCACAAAAAATTTGTGAGGTAAATAATAATAGTACCCTCCCCCTCAAAAAAATAGAGATGAATGTTTTTTGCCCTTGCTTTGGGTGCAGGAGACTTCCGTTCTATGCTTGACTTTGTCACTGCCTAATTCCTCTGTATGATTCTTGACTAATCAAACCATCAATCAACAAACACATATTAAATATCTATTATATGCCAGACACAATACTAGGCAGCAGGGGATACTAAAAGAGCAACATTCCCTACTCTGATATGTATTTGTTCTTTCCTCCATTCAGTTCTCTCTGTAAAAGACTTAGTATTAAGGTATAGTGGAAAGAAAATTGGCACAGGTTAAATTATGTCACCTCTAAGGACATATTCTAGTACTGATTTAAACATTCTTACAAATATTTTCGTTTCATTGATTCAGTTGCAAAGCAAACTTTCTTTATAACTCATACAAAGTTAACTTCAGCCCAGACTGTCCCAATGATCTGACTTAGCTCCAAATGAAAGAGCTGTACAGAGCTAACAACTTCTGGCTCCAGAGGGTAACAGAGGTAAAACTCAATAAATTCTAGTTGCTTCTTATTAGCTGTAGGATCAAATATAAAATCCCCTGTTTGGCATTCAAAGTCCTTCACAACCTACAGCCCCACCTTTCTAGTTTTCTTACACCCTATCCCACTTACCTGTAACAACATGCCTGTCCCCTCCCTCTGCCTTTCTGAGACACTGACTTCCTGGCTATTCCTCTCTCAAGACACCCTATCTCTCTATCTCCCAACTTCAGGGATTTTCTTTTTCACTGGCTGTGATATATTGTGCCTGGAATATTTCCTTCCTCATCTCTACCTCCTAGCTTTCTTCAAATCCTATCTCTTACAGGAAGCATTTTTTTTTTTTTTTTTTGGATTTATTGTAGATACTTTTTTTTTTTTTTATTATAGCTTTTTATATACAAAGTATATGCATGGGTAATTTTTCAACATTGATCTTTGCAAAACTTTCCCCTTCCTTCTCTCCACCCCCTCCCCTAGATGGCAGGTAGTCTCATACATGTTAAATATGTTAAAGTATATGTTAAATACAACATGTGTACACATATTTATACAGTTATCTTGTTGCACAGGAAAGATCGGATTTAGAAAGAAGGTAAAAATAACCTGAGAAGAAAAAACAAAAATGCAAGCAAACAATAACAGAAAGTGGAAATGTTATGTTGTGGTCCATATTCATTTCCCAGTGTTCTTTCTCTCTGGGTGTAGCTGTTCATTACAAATCATTGGAACTGATTTGGATCCTCTCATTGTTGAAGAGAGCCACTTCCATCAGAATACATCCTCATACAATATTGTTGTTGAAGTGGTCCTGCTCATTTCACTCAGCATCAGTTCATGTAAGTCTCTCCAGGCCTCTCTGAAATCATCCTGTTGGTTATTTCTTATAGAACAATAATATTCCATAACATTCATATGCCACAATTTATTCAGCCATTCTCCAATTGATGGGCATCCATTCAATTTCCAGTTTCTAGCCACTATGAAAAGAGCTCAGGCAGCTTTTTTCAATCCCTCTTAATTCTAGTGACTTCCCTCTTAATTATTTCCAGCTCATCCTCTATATAGTTTATTTACCCATATTTATTTGCATGTTATCTCTTCTGTCCAGTGAGGTCCTCACTGGAAATTGAATGGATGCCCATCAGTTGAGGAATGGCTGAATAAGTTTATAATATATGAATGTAATGTTAAATGTCTGAGGCTGGCTTTGAACTCAGGTCCTCCTGACTTCAGGACTGGTGTTTGAGCTACTGTGCCATCTAGCTGTTCCATCTAGACCTACAAGTCTCATCAATGAATGAACTCCCAGTGTGGAAATTTTCTCCATTTGTGCAGATTGGCAAAGAATCTATACTATTTTATAACAGTTTCCTGGATCACTTAAAGATTAAATGACTTGTCCAGAGTCACATAATGTTAAAGACAAGACAAGTTGAAGTCTTCCTGACTTAAGGCTAGCAACTCACTATCTTTGTTAAAATCATGGAACTATATTAGAATTAGAAAGGGCTTAAGAAATCAGTGAAAAATAATATATATAGAGAAGGAAGGAATGAGTACAACCATCTCAAAATGGGAAACAGTCCAGAAACCTGAAAGTTTCTGCTGACCTAAACCCTTGCCTCCACCTTGGGTCCTTTTAAACACATAATTGCTTCTTATTTGGCAGATGAAAATTCATATTTGAGCAATGATCTCTTGAATTCATGAGAAAATTTAGTTAATTGAATAACATTTTAAAAATTTGCTTTGTATAAAGCAAAGCAGTAGAGAACAAAAGAAATAATTAAGAACTTCAATCCCTGCCCTTAAGATGAAAAGTCACAAACCTGGATGACTGTAATCATGTGAAAATGCATCACAATCATACTTAGTAAAATTCTGTGTAAGATCATAAGGAGAAAGGAATAGTATTTCACCGTCTCCTTTCTCTCATCCTCTGAAAATCTTGTCTTTTCCAGGCTCCAGCCGATCTTCATATAGCACAATTGCAAGACCCGTTACCATCTAGGTTATTATCTTCCTGAAGCACATTAGTTTATCAGTATTCTTCCTAATAATTAGAGCTTTCCAAATGTAGTCTAGTCTCTCTCTAGAGGTCTTTAAATATGGGTGTTATAAAGGAGATTCCTGTTTGAATACAATATAGACTATGTGGCCTCTTGAGATTTTTTTTCATATTCTGAATGAATTAGAAATCCATACTAACTAGATCCTACCAGTCCTGCTAGGCGTCATCCTGTATTTCCTTCACTTTTCAGCTAAACTCCTTTAGAAAGGTATTTGTGCTGTGCCTTTCCCCCCCCCCCTCTCCTTTGTGCTCCTCTCATTCTTTTGCAATCTGACTTTCATCAATTCAGTTGAAATTATTTTCTTCATATTTACTAATGACCCCTTAATTGCCAAATGAAATGACCTTTTTTCAACCCCTAATCTTGTCTCCTTTCCTGAGGCCCGGTTAGCTTTCTTAGAGGCCTAGCTCTTTCCTTGGTTCTGAGAACTTGAGCTCCTGCCTCCTTCTCTGCCCTCTGAAGCTCTCCAAATGAATCCTAGCTGAGGCTCCTCCCTTATATGCTCTATACTGAGTAAACCAATCATTATCTCACTAGGAAACCATTATTTGTTGTAGGATTAAATCAATCATACTGAACCATGATAACCATTGTCTCCTCAATTTCACTTAATACCTTTTAAGCATCCTTTGTTTCAAGTTCAGAGTTCTGGCCCATAACAGGAAAGAATCTGATGTTGGGAAAGATGGAAAACAAAAGGAAAAAGTGATAGCAAGGATGAGATAGATAGTGTCATGGAAACAATGAACATGAACTTAGACTGACTTTGAGAGACAATGGAGACTAGAAGGGCCTGGGGGTCCTGAAGAGTTGGACAAGACTGAACAACTGAACAACACATCCTTTTTGATTTCTTTCCAGTCTTTGAGGCCATTGACCATTCTCTTCTCTGACGTTTGGTTCATCAAATTCATAATTCCTATCTCCCCATCAACCCCCCCCCCCAGCTCAAAACAAAACCATTTTTTAATTTCCCAATCTCTTGAGGGTGAGATGCTATCTTTCAAATACAACCTTGGTGTCATTTTGATTCAGTTCAATAAACATTTTTTAACCACTTATTAAGTGTCAGGCACTATTATTATTAAATGCTGGGATTCAAAAAGAGGCAAAAGACTGCCCTTAAGGAACTTGCAATCTAATGGGAGAAACAACATGCAAATAAATATATACAAGTTAGCTACAAATAGGATAAATAAGAAATAATTAAAAGATGAAAGCCATTGGAATTAAGAGGGATTAGAGAAATCTTCGTGTAGAAGATTGGGGCTTACTTGGGATTTAAAGAAGTGTGGGTGATCAGGAGTCAGAGCAGAGGAGGGAAGATGTGCCAGACTTGGGAAAGCTGAGAGATGGAAGATTTTGTTTGTGGAATGGCTAGTGGTTAGATCAAAGAACATATTCTGAGAATAAGACATTAGAGGAAAGGTTAGAAAAGATTAGGAAGAGCTTTGAATACTAAGTGGAGCATTTTGTATTTTTTTTCCCCAGAGATTATAGGAAGCCACTGGAGTTTAATGAATAGGTGAGGGAAGGTATGACATGATCAGATTTGCATTTTAGGTAAAGCACCTTGGTGGTTTGGATGGAGGATGGATTGGGATGGGGAAAAATTTCAGCCAGGCACTCCATGGATCCAATCAAAGACCAAATCTTGGTATTTCTACCTCCAGGATATCTCTTAGATGTCTCTCTTCATCCAGCCATCACCCTAGTTCAGGCCCTCTTCCCTGTACTGCTGTAATCACTTCTTAATTAGTTTTCCTGCTTCAATTCTTATTCTTTCCCACTCTGTCTTTCACAGAGATACCAAATGATTTTCCTAAAAATCAAGCCTAGCCCTTCTTCCCTAAATATCTTTCTAGTTGTCTATGTATTCTACAATCCTGTTGAATTGACCTAATTGCTATTTTCATCTAATTTCAGTGCCTTTGCACTGGGCTGTAGAAAAATTACTCATTTGTATTAGAAAAAGTACTTTCTTATTTCTAGTTGATCATCTTGTGTGATGATGGGCAGGTTATTTCCCTGATTCTTAATTTCCTCATCTGTAAAATGATAAAGTTGGAATAGATAATCACTAATGTCCTTTATAGCTGCTAGGTACTAGCTATGTGATTTTAGATTAGTCACTTAATCTTTGGACTAGTTTTACTGGAGAGGGAAATGGCACTTCAGTATTTTTGCCAAGAAAACTCAACGAAGAGTCTGACATGAATGAAAAATGTCTGAATAACAATACTTATCTCTTAAGGCTGCTGTGAAGATAAAAGGAGATAATATTTGTAAAGTGCCTTGCAAATATTAAAGAGTTATATGAAGGATTTTATTATTATAGGGAATATATTAAGAATATAATATAGTAGATCCAAACAGACTTCTTGGGACCAAGGCCACCATAAGTCCTGCTGGAATAGAGAGGTTTTCTGTTTGAACTCTTCCCTCTACTGAATATCCTTCTCTAAAGGTGACATCCTTAATAAGCATATAATATAATATAATAACTTACATATGCCATTTACAGGTACTAGTCAGCTTTTATGTTACACAACATTCCATCATTCCTGAATATTGAGATTTTTGCTATCTCAGATGTTGGTCTGAAATTAGAAGGTCCTTTAAAAATCATTTAGTACTCTTTCATTTGACAGATGAGGAAACTGAGGCCCTGGGAAAGAAGTTGGGAATAGCATCCTATTCAGGAAACTCCACCTTTTGTCAATACTGAATGTCCAAAGTGCTTTATAAATATTATTATTTTTTGATCTATATAACATAACAACCCTGAGAAATAGACAGAAATTTTTGTCCCCTTTCCAAGATAAGGAAAGAGTCCAAAGGAGAAGGGACTTATTGGAGAAGAGACTTGTCCTGAGTCCCACAGCTCTAATAATTCCAAGGCTTCTGACTCCTGAAATATTATTATTTTACATAACCCCTACCTTTTCCCACGTTGCTCACTGAACCAGCAGCACACTTACTCTCTCTCAACTGATGGATTGTGCAAAACCCAGCATACTTACCAAGAGATAGACAAGGACAGAACTGTCTCCATAACAAAAAACAAAAATCTTAATGGAATTTGTTGTTCAGTTGTTTTAGTCATGTATGACTCTGTGATCCCATTTGGGTTTTTTTCTTTCTTTTTTTTAAACATGTGCAATTCTTCTAAACATTTCTATTTTTGTCATGCTGTGCAAGAAAAAAAAAAAAAGCTCAAAAGGGGAAAAAAAACCATGAAAAAGAAAAAATAATAAGCAAACCAACAACAACAAAGATGGAAATATTATGCTTTGATCCTCTTTAAGTCTCTATCTGGATGCAGATGGTATTTTCCATCAGGAGGCTTTAGGAATTGCCTTGAATCACCTCATTGTTGAAAAGAACCAAGTTTATCATTGTAGATCATCACATAATCTTGTCATTTCTGTGTACAATGTTCTCCTGGTTCACTCCCTTCACTTAGTATCAGTTCAAGTCTTTCTAGACTTTTCTGAAATCAGCCTGCTTATCATTTCTTTTAGAATAATTACATTCATATACTGTAACTTATTCAGTCATTTCCCAAATAATTGATATCCACTCAATTTCCAGGTTTTTTTGCCACTATAAAAAGGGCTGCTACAAATATTTTTGTACATGTGAGTCTTTTTGCCTCCTTTATTATTTCTTTGAGATTCCAGTAGGGACACTGATGAGTCAAAGGATATGTGAAATTTTATAGTTCCTATCTGGGGTTTTCTTGGTTAAGATACTAGAAGTTTGCCATTTCTTTCTTCAGATCATTTTACAAATGGGGAAACTGAGTCAAACAGGGTTAAGCAATTTGCTCAGGGTTATATGGTTTCTTTAAAAACTATAATGCATATTCCAATAGATTTAGTATGGAAAATGCCATCTGCATCCAGAGAGAGAAGCATGGAGACTTATTATGGATGGAAGGATAATGTTTTCACTTTTTTTGTTGTTTTATTTTGTTTTTCTTTCTCATTTTTTTTCTTTTTCCTTTTGGTCTGATTTCTCTTACACAAAATGACAAACATGTAAATATGTTTAAAAGAATTGCATACATTTAACCTATATCAGTTTACTTGCAATCTTGGAGGGGGGGAGGGAAGGAGAAAAATTTGGAACACTAAGCCTTACAAAAATGAATGTTGAGAACTATTTTTGCATGTATTTGGAAAAGATAGTATTGAAAATTTAAAAAAAAAAAATATATATATATATATAAAATATAAGTGCAAAGACAATGTAGTTCAGGGCCATGCAATTATGCTTCTAGCTTTTATAGTTAGAATGTACTTTTGTCTGAGCTAATTTTACTAATTATAAAACAAATATTCATTGCAATAACTAATTAATAAATTACTAATTTTTTTAAATGTTATATGTCCAGTTTGGGAAAAAAAGTTTTCTGTTGCCTTTCCCTAAAAAACATTTATCATATTTAAGGCTTACATTCAGACTTAGTCATGTTAGTATCGGAAGGACACTTAAAGATTGTCTTGTACAATTCCTTCATTTTTCAGAGAATTAAAATAGCGCTTCAATATGAGGAATGACCTGAGGGAAAAGTTGGAATGGCCCAGATCTCTTGGCTCCATTATCCAGGCATCTGTGGATTGCTAGGGTGTTTTGAATCAATAGGAATATAAAAGGAAAAGGTTTCCAAAGGATCATAAAACCCTCCTGCTTGTGCACATATGTTCTATCTGCCAGCAATGGTCTTGATGGACTTGGAATATGAATTAGAAATCAAAGCAACTGGAAAGTACAGCTGCAATGCTGCTTATAGGCCCAACTTTTTAGTGCATGTGAAGTGCTGTAGAGTACAGAGGAAGGCTTATAAATTTCAGGTCAGAAAGCAATGTTCACATGATAAGGAATCTGGAAGGAGCCAGCCCCTTTCAGCTCAAATCATCAAGCATTTTTTAAGCATCTTATATGTGCTGGGCACTGTGCTAAATGCTTGGAATAGAAAGGGAGAGCTCCCAGTCTAATGGAGAAAACAGCATGCAAACAACTGCATACAAACAAGACATTTACAAAATTCTATGGCTAATTAGACGACATACATAGGTAAACCTCTTGGGGCTCAGCTTCCTTGGCCTGGAATAACAATAAATTGTCTCTTAGATCCCCTGGGGTACTGTGTGCTCTGTCCCTCCGGGTATAATCCATTGGAATTCCTTCTAGTTCAAAATCTTCTAATCTTAGAACTGTGAAAGGGTCTTCAGAGCCTTGTTGGAAGTGACCTCAGAAGCCATTTGATCCAAATGGCTCCTTGAACAGAGGTCTGTTTACAAGAGGAATCGTGCCATACTTCCCAGAAGGCAGCTGATGGCTCCAGGGCCTGGGTTCTGGAAGACCTGATTTCTTGTGTGCCTCAGACACCTGCTAGCTATAGGACTCTGGGCTTAATTCTGATTGCCTCAAAACACCAAAGCAAAAAATCTCAAGCCCAACACTAAGTAGTGTGTTCTGGAGACAGATTTATTCACTGTCCTCATGGGACACAGATAGGGCCCTTGCTCCTTGGGCCCCTGTACCTCTGAGAATTGGAGCTACCATAAAGACAAAAATGATAAGTCTCTACCTTCCATGAGCTTATAGTTTATGGGGGAGGCAAGTAGAAGGGAACCAAACAGATGCAGATAAGCAAATTTAAAATATACACAACAAAGAAGTTTCTAGGGATTGGCATAAATGGGTGAGGGGTATAAGAAAATCAGGAAGGCCTTATATGTAAGGTGGCACTTTAAACCTTCAATTGAGCTAGGAATTCCAAGAGAAATGAGGTAAGAAGACATTTTCATAATGAGCCTAAAATCCACCTCTATCCAAATTCTGTCTGTTGTTCTGAGGCTTATTCTATGGAGTCGAATCAGGTCAATCCCTTTTCTATCTGTCTACTTTTCAAGTGCTTCAAGACTTGTGGCACACTCCCTCTCCCATGTCTTTTCTCTGGGCTAAACATCCCCAGTTCTTTCATCTAATCCTCTTGGCTCTCCATATTTCTGGTGACCTTCCTTAGCAAAGTCCTTACATTTAAGCTTAGCAAGCTTTTAAAATGTGATACCTAGAACTGTGCTTCAAATGTGGTCTGACTAGGTAGGGAAACATGAGGGCTATAGTCATCTTAGATCTAAGTGTTTGTAGGTTTCTCAATGCAGCCTATTAGTATATTTGTTATAATTCAGTAGTAAATTGTGCTAATATACTTATTTAAAGCTTTCTTTTTTTTTTCTGGAAAAAAAAAAAAAAACTAGACCTCTCCTGAATTGAACTAAAAAACCTCAGGAGTTAAGATTTTCACTTTTATTCTTATTAAATCTCATCTTATTAGAACTGACTCAACATTTGAGGCTTTCAAGGTATGTTTTAATCTCTGTTATCCAATATTAGCTACTTATTGACTCCTTCCTCTTACCATTTTGTATTAACACTAACTAGTAGTTATATGTATCTGTCTATCCATCTATCTATACACATGTATAAATGCATGTGTATGTATACATATATATGTCTGCCAATCTTAAATTTTATGAGAAAACATTTAAAGTAAATTATATATACACACGTTTGTATATATGCATATTTGTATGTATACATATGTGTCTTTGTATGTATATATATGCTATATATGTGTACCTTAATACATACACATATATAGAATTTTAAGGATGGCAGAACAATTTGTTCAGTTGTCTTTCAATAGTGTCTGACAAGTATTTTCACCTCATTTTTTTCCTCCCCAGTCATTTTTTCTTTCCCTCTTTTCAATTCCATTCCATTCAATAAACCCTTAAGTAATTATAATGTGTAGGGTCCTATAGCCTTGGGAGATAGACTTTTAAAATGACATTATCTCTGACTTCTTTGTTGTTCAGCCTTTTCGATTATGACCCCATTTGAAATTTTCTTGGCAAAGATACTGGAGTAATTTGCCATTTCCTTCTCCTGCTCATTTTACAGATGAGGAGACTGAGGTAAAGAGGATTAAGCGAGTTTTCCAAGTCCACATAGCCAGTGTCTGAGGTTAGATGCAAATTCAGGAACATGAATATTCCTGACTCCAGGCCCAGCTCTATTCATTGTACCATTTAGTGCCCATACTAATTCATAGGCAGTACAAAAATCAGCCAGTCAGAGCTCTTATTTAACAGAGGGGGAACCTGAGGTTTAGAGGGGTACATCAGTGTCCCTCAGGGAAGTGCCACGGCAGAGCTCTTATTTGGCTCCATGACTTTATAACCCATGCTCTTTCTCACTCCATAATCTTCACACAGGTCAGGTTGATATTGGTCCATAAAGTGATTCTCCTCTTTGGGACTGGCCTCTCAGACAGTTCTGAACTGAACTGACCTCCTTGTGGTACTGTCTAGTTTTTTTCCTAGTCTATAAGACTAGCATGTGATAGAGAGCCAACAGTCTATAACATTCCCTGATCTACCAGTTTAGTAACCTTGTTAAATGATGGAAATGAAGTCACTCTGGCATGACTTGTTTTTGATAAAATCATGTTGACACAGTCTTTTGGATATACATATACATATATATATATATATATATATATATATATATATATATATATATATATATATATATATATATATATATATATATATATATATATAATTTTTTTTTTTTTCTGATGCAATTAGGGTTAAAATGACTTGCCCAGGGTCTTACAGCTAGTGTCTGAGACCCAGGTCCTCCTGACTTCAAGGATGGTGGGCTGGTGCTTTCTCCACTACACCACCTATTGACCTTTAGACTGGAAATGACCATATGACTCACTTATAGTGGAGCTTAGTGGGAAAAGCACGGGGTGTGGCCTCTGAGGGTCCTAGCATTAGCATCCATTCTCTGTATAACTTGGGCAGGTAGTGCAGTGGACCTGGAGTCAGGGAGACTCCTTTTCCTGAGTTCATTTCTGGCCTCAGACACTTACTAGCTGTGTGACCTGGGCAAGTCATTTAAACTCTGTTTGCCTCAGTTTCCTTATCTGTAAAATGAGCTGGAGTAGGAAATGGAAACCATTCCAGTGTCTTTATTAAGAAAACTCTAAATGGGGTCACAGAGTCAGAAACAATTTTAAATATGACTCAACAATAACCAAAAAAAAAAAATAGACAAGTTTTTCTCTGAGTTTCTGTCTTCTCATATGGAGAATGAGGATAGGATGCTCTAATTTCCTTATTGAATTGTAGTTACTCTAAATTCTCTGCATCTTATTTTCCCACTTTAAAAAAAGGAGGATATTTTGAACAAACGAATTTTTTTGAATAAATCAGTATAGGTATGTAAATTACTATCAAGAGGCAATATGGTCATGTAGATTGAGAACAGGCCTAAGAAGCAGAAAACTCTGATTTCAGTTCTGACTGAACTGGGACGCATATTAATTTGGTGACCCTATGTAAGAAACTTAATCTTTCAATGACTCACAGTTGCAGAGTGGTTGACAAACTATACAAGTAGAAAAAATTTCACTGGGATTTCTCCACACCATTGAAATTGTAGATCTAGTTAAAAAACAAAAAACACATTAGTACTTTATCCCTAAGCTGATTTAAGGAAGTCCTAGAAAGATTTATATGAACTGATGATGAGTGAAACAAGCAGAACCAGGAAGACATTGTACATAATAACAGCAAGATCAACTATGGCAGACTTGGTTCTTCTCAGTAGTTCAGTGATCCACGGCAATCCCAATAAATTTTTGGATGGAAAATGACATCTACCTCCACAGAGAAAACTATGGAGACTGAATGTAAAACAACACATGCTATGTTTACTTTTTAAAATATTTTCCTGTCATGGTTTTTTCCTTTTGTATTCTATTTTTTTCTCCCAACATGATTCATAAGGAAATGTAGGTTAAAAAAAAAGAATATTCATGTATGACCCAAAAAAGTACTTTATCCCATAATTATAGCCTGTTGATCTATTGGAATTTTAGTTTCATCATTCAATATTAGCATATAATACACTGGGAAGACACACCATTCATTGACTCATTGATTCAAGAAATAGGAATGTATCAGTGAATGCCTCTTGTTTCATACTACTTGTCTCTGTTAAATTATGAAGAGATGCTGCCTTATTTTACCTCATTTAGAACTTTGATAACACACCATTTATTCCTTCATCAAAGTCCTTATTAAAAATGCCTAATGGCACAAAACTAAGGCGGTTGACTTGAAGTATTTTTCCAGTGAGTCCCTTTATCTCCACATTTTATATCTAGTCCAATTCTTATTTGGCCAAACTCTACCATCATTCAGCATGAAAGGAAATATGGTATAGTAGAAATATTGGTAGACTTAGGATATCAGGGTTCAAATCCTCTCACTGAAACTTGAGAGCTATGTTGTTATCTTTGGACTCCTGGGTCTGTTTCCTCATCGGCAAAATGAGAAAAAGCACTCTTGCTATTTTGCTGATAGATTTCTATAAGAAAAGTACTTTATAAACCTGAAAATCCTAAATAAATGGGTTATTCTACATTTCTTCAATAATAGGTTCCAGAAATTTCTAGATTTACAATGAAATAAAGTATTTTACCATTCATATGTTGAATGTTCTCCATAACACTATTCTCAAATATATGCTCCTAGTCACTGTCCTAAAACTGTTAATAATCATCAAATGTTTATGGAATGCCAACTATGTATTTGGGTGTTTCAGTCAAGAGTGCTAGACTTGGAGTCAGAAAACCCTGAGTTCAAACCCTTCCTCTAACACTCACTAGCTGAGTGATGCTGGGCAAGTTATTTAACCTCCTTTTACTTCCATTTCCTCTTTTATAAAGAGAGGATTGGGTTTGATAAACTCTATGGTCCCTTTTAGCTCTAAATCTATGATCCTATACTTACAAAATATTCTGCTTTTGTTGTGGACATACAACAAATATTAAATGTTAAATTAAAATGTTAAAATATGACCCTCAATTGTTTTTTTGGGATCAGTGAAAAAAGACCCTCTGTAAGTCTCAAGAATCTTGTCTATCTGCAAAGACACCCTCTAGATAGTCTTAAGGTCTTGAAAATTATGATTTTTGTTCATATATTTTAGACACATTACTTGAAGAAATAACCTCTTATTTTGCTTTTTCATTTAAAAAAACTAAGCAAACTCAGCTAATATAGTGATTGAAACCAATAGTACACGTAATTTTTCACACTCTTTAATTTACATCCTGTAATCAAAAAGAAAGCTGTGTGTTTAGATCTCAGTAACCTGGCACCAATATTAGCCATTGTATTTGACCTGAATTCTGTCATCATTTATTATTTTTACTTTTGAGTCATTATGAATTGTTCTTTTGACTTTGTTTTCTTTGCTCAACATCAGAACATAAACCTGTAGACTAAAAACAACCTTGAGCTATTGACTGAAGTTTCAAGCTGTGACTTTGACTCTGATTGATTTCAGACATTCCTCTCACTAAGCCTCAGTTTCCCCATCTGTAAAATGAGGAGTTGGGCTGACTAATCACTGAGACCACACCATTTTTTCCCATCATTTATTCAATAAGGTAGTTGGGCTAAATCAGCATTTCTCAAGTGTTTGGGTCTCAAGATCTCTTTCCACTTTTAAAAAATATTGAGGACTCCAAAGAATTTTATTTCTGTGGATTATGTCTATCAATATTTACCATATTAGAAATTAAAATATAATTTTTTATCAATCCCATTAGAAATAATAAATCAATTACCTGTTAATATAAATGATATTTTGTGAAAAAAATTGCTATTTTCCAAAACAAAAAAGTTAATGAGACGAGTTGCATTGTTTTTCATATTTTTACAAATCTCTTTGTTGTGTGGCTTAATTTAAGATAGCTGGATTCCTCTATCTGCTGCTGCATTTAATCTGTTGCATGATGTTTTAGTTGAAGTATATGAAGAGAATCCAATTTCACAAGATATAAAGTTTGAAAAGGGAAAGAACATTTTATTAGTCAAATAGTCTTGGAGTCAAGAAAATGTATGCTCAAATGCGACCTCTGACATTAGCTGTGTAATCCCAAGCAAATCATTTGACCTGTCTTCCTCAGTTTCCTTATCTGTAAAATTAGAATAATAATAGCATTTACTTCTCATGGATATTGGGAAAATAAAATAATATTTATAAAGCTTTAGGAAATCTTTTAGTATTATATAAATGCTAGCTATAATGATGATGATAATGATGATAGTTCTGATCTTACAGACACTTGGGTTCAGCATCAATTGGGTTCAAGAACAATATTTAGAGAGTATCAGGGCTACATAACACAAAATAAATATATTCCATGCTCTAAGATCCCTTTCAGTTTTGACCTTCTATGCTTCTAGACTCTAATCAAGGTAAAGACTGAAGACTATTACTTATTTTGCCTAAGTTGCCTAAATATTCTTTATACTGATAAGAATCTGCAATACCCAGATATTAATTATCTTGTTATGAGTCACAGAAGTAATAAGTTGCAAGGCCAGGATTTGAATCCAGGTGTTTTGACTGCATGTTCTTTCTGTTATATCACATATTAAGCAAGCATATCAGCAAAAACATTTTTACTAGTTTTGTCTGTCTTCATCAGTAGCTCCCTATATGACTGGAGAAGTAATTTCCCTGCTTTGAGGAATTATCTGTAAAATAAAGGAGTGAATCATATGACCTCTATAGTATTTTCAAGCTCCACTAGTCCCATGTGTTCATTTTCTCATTTCAGGAATCAAAGTCATTCTATATTATTTTCCAAATGCATGCAAAGATAGTTTTCAACATTCACCTTTGTGAATGTTGCACCCCAAATTTTTCTCTTTCCTTCCCTCCTCAAGACAGCAAGCAATCTTCACATCGATTAAACATGAGTAATTCTTCTAAACATATTTCCATACTCAATCATGTTGTACAAGAAAAATCGGATCAAACGGGAAAAAAAAAAAACATGAGAAAGAAAACAATGACAAAAGGTGTAAATATTATGCTTTGATCTACATTGAGTCTCAATAGTTCTGTCTCTGTGTATGGATGGCACTTTCTATTGGAATTGCCTTATCAAAATCATTCTAGATGAAGACTTTAAAAGGGATCTGAAACGATTTTACACATTTTCCCCCCTTAAATAGTGCTAATGAATTTTTTTAAACGTAGAATTTCACTTTTCAATAAACATCCAACAATTCTCACATCTTCTTTTAAAGAAGAAAATAAAACCTGATTGAACTAATCAAGTTCTTTACTTATATTTTACTATTTCCTCACAAAGAGGAAATGAGTATATTTTAATATCCATCACTTTGTATTTGATTTGAATTATGTTGTCTCCATTTACATATTGTAGTCATATATATTTTCCTAGTTCTACTGAGCATAAGTTTAAACAAGCCTTTTTTATTTCTGAATTCATAATTATTACTGTTGCTTATGGTCCTACAATACGCCACAATTTATTTAGTCATTTCCCAATTGGGTATATTTTCCCAGTGGGTACATACTTTGTTCAGACTACATGTACATAATTACAGAGTTGACAGAGGTATAGATAATACAGGATTTCACTCTTTCCATTGATTATGAAAAAGCATTGGTGTCAGCAAAGTAAATGGTGATGATAATTGCTAACATCTATTTAATAGCACTTGAGGTCTACAAGATACTTTTTCATAATCTCACTTGAATCCTTCTAATAGTCCTGTGGAGTAGGTACTCTGCATTTTCCAGATGAAGAAACTGAGGCTGAAAAGATTAAATGATTGTACATACAGCTAGTAAATGTCTAAGGCATTGTACTCTGAATTTGCTAAATTCTAGTTCAGAACTCTTATTTACGCTATCCAACTGCTTCTAATAAGGTATGTTAAAATAGATATCTTCTAGGAATGTTAGATAGCACCATGGTGCAATGGACAGAATGCTAGGATTGGAGTTAAAAACACCCAATCTGACCTCACACGCTTGCTAGCTATGTCACTTAATCCCTGTTTGCCTCAGTTTCCTGTTCTTCCTTCTCTTATGTTCCCCTTTTCTCTCCTCCCCTCCTCTTTCTTTTTTCCTTCCCCTTTCCCCCATCCTACTCCTCAAGATCATCCAGCCTTCTGTGTATCCATAAATAACTTTTTTCTTATAAACATTTTGGTTATGTATTTTAAATAGTTTGTATTTTGAAATACATACTATTAGTTTATTTAAGATAACATTTTACATAGTTTAAAATTATGAGTAACCATAATAATAAACAGTTAATAAATTTTGGTAATAATTATATTAAAACTTTCAGAAATTTTCTGTATACTTTATTATTGTAATGGCTGACATTATGACACTGATTTAAGACATCTGGCAATAAGTTGACTAGTTTCCTTTATTTTTCTTAAAACATTTCAAATATTCTTCATTCTTCTTTCGTTGTTATTGTTGTTTAGTTGGTTTCAATTCTTCAAGATGCCATATAGTGTTTTCTTGGCAAAAATATTAGAGAGGTTTCTCATTTCCTTCTCCAGTGTGTTTTAAAGCAAATGACTTGCCCGGTATCATGCAAATAGAATCAGCTGTATTTGAACTCTGGTCTTCCAGACTCCAGGATTAGTTCTCTATCCAGTGAATTGTCTGATTGCTTCTATCTTATTTATAATGGAAAACTAAAAAAAATTGTGTTTAAAAAATTAGAAATTTAAATGTTTATAGTATTTACCAAGAAACTTAGTTTATGACAAATACTAGAAAACATCAGCAAGCATAATTTTGCTTCCAAAATTTATTTCTTAAAATATCACTTATTATATTTGTATAAATTACATATTAAAAAGATTTTGTAAATACTTATATAATATGTCAATGCTTATATGACATGTACATGTGACTATATGCAAATACTTATTAATACTTATTTTATTTGCAAGAATGTCTCAATACTAACTTCAGAGAGGCTTACAAGTATATACTTATAGTATGGGAATAGTAACAAGCAAGATTGACTAATTAAATCATGACTTTTTTCTCTTCCATTCTCCTGTTTGATTTTTGGAAATGCTTTGACTCTCATTCCAACATAAATCTAGATCAGTGATTCTCAAATGTTTTATTTTCAGGACCTTTCTATAGCCTTGAAACTTATTGAGGACCACCCTTTCTTGGCCACATCCAGTAGCTTTTGTTTATGTGTGTGTTATACTTATCAACATGACTTCATTAGATATTAAAATATTATAGTATGATTATAAAAGTAGTTTTGGCTTTAAGGATATTACTGAAGGATCTTAGTGACTCCTAGGGTTCTCAGACCACACCTTGAGAACTGCTGGCTTTTTTTTAGCCATCTGTTTGAAATCTATGACCTCTTTTTTCAGAATAATGTTTTAAATGCATAAAATAAAATACAGATTATATTGAATACAATTCTCAAAATATTCATGGATTCTAAGTTAAATGCTCCTGTTCTGTCTTTGGTCCCAACCCTTTATCCTGGTTTTTTTCCCCCTTCTCTTTAGAAACCTTTGTTTGTTTGTTTTTTTGGTAGTGCTTTTGAAATTATTTTATTATTTTATTTTATTTTAGTAGCAGTCTGCTCCTTACTTTCAGCTTGAAAAAAAAAATTCTCTCTCCACCTCTGGAACCATTTGGCTTGAATAAGCAATTGGACTAAAGTTAAGAGAACACAGATTATACTCACTGTATTTGATGTCAGAGTCCAATGCTGGTTTGGTCATGATATTGAAATTTTCATGTTATAATTCTGGATATATTGATATTGAAGAGATTTCATTTGACCTTGAATGGCAGAACTGTGAACAATAGGTGAAAGATGCAAAAGAGGCAAAATTCAATTTTATGACAGTGAAAAAAACTCCTAACATTTAAAGCTATCTAAAAGGAAATGGACTATATTAGAGGTCTTTTAGCAGAAGGTTCATCACACTTTTGGGGTATATTAGTCTGCGGATTTACTTTTAGCATGAGTTAGAGGGACACTAAGGCCCCTTTCAGTCCTGAAATTCTGTGAGCTGGCACACCAATGGGAGTACACATGATGAAGAGATCACAGGTCATTTAGAGAAATCCAAGAAATTGCCCAGAGCTTGTATTTTATGTTTCTAAGGTCCTTTCTGACTTGAATATTCTGTTTGGAATGTTCTGATTTTTATTTAATCTTTTCTCTGCCCTTGGTCCCTGAGCCAGGCTTATCTGAGCCTTTTAAGTTTCTTTCCATTGTCTTTCCTCCTCTTCTCTCCCTCTTTCCCCCCTTCCTTCCCTCCTTTTTTCCCCCCTCATCTCTCCTTTTCTCTCCTTCCTTTCCAACTTGATGAGGAAGTAATTTTTTTCATGAGCTTGGTCTTGGGGAAGGACCTTCAGATTTCAAGTGGGATGGGAGTATTGAGTTTTTTCATGTCTGCCAGAATGACAGTGGCACTTTGCAGTGGATTTCGGCTCTGACAGTAATGTACTTCGACATACAGTATTTGGCTAGGACAGGGAAGTCAGAGGTCTTGAACTTGGAGATATTTTTAAGGGTCAGCTCATCTCCTTCACCTGCAATTCTTATGGGCTTTACTCAGTAATCTTGTCACCTGTGCAGTGAGCATCATCTATTGATGTTTAATAGATTGTTAGTGATTGAAGGTTTTCTCATTCCAGATTGATTTTTTTTTTTTGACAAGGTAAAAAATGCCATTCTTTGCCTCATTTCTTATCTAGTCTTAATACTGAATGGTCATTGCTTCAATAAACTGATATCTATTGAAGACCTAGCTTAAAAAGGTCAAGGTCTCCTCCTGTATCCAGGGCCACTTTAATCCTCCTGATTGCTATCTCACCACTGCATCTAGATGGTTGGAAGAGAAAGTGAGGTGACCTTCCTTGCCCAGCCCTCCTTCCCTTAAATCTAATTCACTTGAGTATCCTGGCATTTCCTCCCAGATATCACTGTCTTCTTGGAGAATGAAGGACAAACAACAACCACAAGTTACCAATGGGAACTTGTAGAACTTAGTCTCCATTATTGACAAATGGAAGGAACTAAATCCCATTATGTTAGGATTACTAGGTGAGAACTCAGGTTGTCTGGACAGTGACAAGGTGAGAATTCAGGCACCCACAGCAGTCCTTCATCAAGGAGACAGAGTGATTGAGTGGGTGAACCTCCCAGCACAACCAGAACAAAGCCTTACACCTTACCCAGTGCTTGTGGCTAGGATTTTATTAAAGGCTATTAAGAGAGTAACACAATTATCTGGGATAAGTCCTGAAAAAATATACACATTCTATACTAACGCACAGATTAATGTATGCTGTGAGACCATCCCAGAATGGCAAATTTTATTGGCCACCGCTCCAAATTTTGCACATGGATCTCCATTAAAGATTACCCGGCTACTACATAATTGGCGATGGATTTTTGAAGAAAAGGTTTCTAAGGTTCCTCTTAAAGGACCAACAATCTTTACAGATGCCTCCAAAGAAAATATTTGTGCCATATACTCTCATGATTTAACCATAAAGAGAGTAATCAGGACTCCTTTTCAATCCACTCAACAGAATGAATTATTTGCTATCATGCTAGCTCTCACTTATTACCCAGGAGACGTAAATATAATTACTGATTCAGCCTATTCAGAAGGTGTAATACAAAGAATTGCCACAGCCCAAATAAAATTTGCAGCCTCCAATATTTATCAGCTCTTTAAGGAACTTCAAGAGCAAGTGAGAAAACATCCAGGCAAGATTTATATCTTGCATGTCCACTCACATAGTGGACTTCCAGGTCCCATTTTTGATGGAAATTCAAAGGCAGATAGCCTTCTAACCATGTTAGCCAGTAGTCCTTTATTTCAGGAAGCACAAGAATCTCATTCTAAATATCATCAGGCTGCTCGAGCTTTACGTTTACAATTTGGAATCACAAGAGAGGAAGCTAGGAGCATAGTAAAAAGCTGTACAGCTTGTCTTCCTTTCTATGCTCCTACACTCCCTCCAGGGAAGAATCCTCGTGGTTTGAGACCCAATGAAATCTGGCAAATGGATGTGACCCATTATAAATCTTTTGGTCTTCTATCTTTTATTCATGTCGTGGTAGACACCTTTTCAGGATTCACATTTGCAATGCCAGCAGCAAAAGAGACAGCCCGAGTGGTTACTGAATTCCTTATACAAGCTTTTGCAATTATGGGTGTGCCACAAGCAATAAAAACAGACAATGGACCTGCATATACGTCCAAACATTTTACACACTTTTGTGCACAGTATAAGATTTTACATACCACGGGCATACCCTTTAATCCTCAAGGGCAGGCAATAGTAGAGAGAAGAAACAGAGATATTAAGACACTCCTCCAAAAACAAAAGAAAGGGGGAGCCACAGGTAGCCCTAGGGAACTTCTAAATTTAGTTCTCTATACCATTAATTTTCTAATTTTTGACAAAGATGCACTGGCTCCAGCAGACAGGTTTTATAACCCACCAGAAGGGCAGTGTCCAGTGAGAGCATCTCCACTGTCCTTAGATAATCGCCAGGTGATGTGGAGAGATCCAGAAAGTGGTGAATGGAAGGGACCAGATAGGTTAACTGCCTGGGGGAGAGGGTTTGCTTGTATTTCTTCAGCAGGAGAAGGAATCAGATGGGTGCCAACGAGTCATATTCGCCTTGTCCATCAGAGAGAGACAGAAAAAGAGAAAGACCTCAAAATAAAGGAGAAGATCTAAGAAACATCCTACACTGAAAGAGCATGGCTAATAAAAAGACTGTTAAAGAACTTTAAAACCAGCAGGAATCATTGGACTTCCTCACACAAGATGAGACTAATGGACAATGGACTTATGGACATTTATAAAATTTCAATTTATGATTATTTGATTATGTTATTTGTTATATACTTCTAGAATGTATTATGTTACTATATTACTATGTGCTTATGTAATTTATGTAATTATGTGTAATACTTCCCATATTGATGGATTTATGTTTCAAGGTCATGACTGTCCTATGTTCTAAATCAAAAGAAAGGGGGAGATGTTAGGATTACTAGGTGAGAACTCAGGTTGTCTGGACAGTGACAAGGTGAGAATTCAGGTTGTCTGGACAATTACAAGGTGAGAACTCAGGTTGACTTGATAGAAGGAGCAAGCTCATTGGCTGAAGTGGTTCTTCCCAGAAGCCCTTGCATTATCCCACGCCCATTCTCTGGGAGGATAAAGAGGACAGCACTCCAGGAAGAGGAGAAGACTCTGCATTGCATCAGGCTTGACGGGGCTCCCTGCAGGAAGGGAAGTCACTTCTCTGGACAAGAGTTAACAGCAACTGCCTGGAGACAACGGTTCGTTACAGGAAGAAGAATCTGTCGGAGAGATTTGAGTAGAAGACACAGCAGATCTCTTCCCAGAGAGTGATCCGGCAGCTTCTAGAGACGACAGCTCGTTACAATATTATTTACAAATAAAGAAACAAGTTAATTATCTTATTCAAGATCACACTTTATTTGTTTTTTTTTTTTTTTTTTTTTTTTTTTTTTTTTTTTTTAATTTTTTATTTTATTTTATAATTATAACATTTTTTGACAGTGATCACACTTTATTTGTATTTTAATCTTATCCCCTGAACTGAGAGCTCAAGCACATCATATTTTCTCTGGACCCTGTTTTCTTCATGTCATTTGTTTCTCAGATTCGGGCACTAAGTATTTAATAAATATTTGTTGACATGATATCATGATTTCATGATATAATTTTGAATGATGCTTTGTGTAATGTCTGGGCTAGTTCTCTGGAGGTCCTCCAGCAGAATAATCACCATAAGAATAGTCAGGAATAAAGTCCAAAGTCTTTATTATCTCCTTCACAGTCTATCTCCTTCTCCTGGGGCTGGGCTACTTTCTGGGGGTAAGATGGCCTCGGTCCTTTTAGTGGAGGAATGCAGGAAGCAGGAGAGCCACCATCCTGGTGGGTGATGGAATGTCTCTCATCCAATCCTTGTGGACTCTTATATACCTTATTGTAATTACATCATCATAGGTGTCAATCTTGTAGAATAGGTGTCAACTTGTAGAACTATACTACATGTAAACTAGAGAATTATTATCTTAATTCCACTGAGTTGTAGGATTGTAAGATTGTAGGATCTTGTTGTAGGATTAAATCAATTATACTGAGCCTTAAATATACCTTTTTAGAGTACCTGCCCTTTACAGCTTTGTTTTTTTTCCCTCCAATTTCCTTTCCAGAAAGAAAGTTGTTTCTGAATTTTCTTAGATATATTCTTTTCTAGAATTTGCCCTATAGGACCCCTGATAGAGAATCATCCAGATTTTATTTGGAAACTTTCTATGATGGAAAGCTTACTTTCCTCCAAAAGCAATATATATCACTTTTGGACAGCTCTGATTGTTAGGAAGTTATCGTTTATCTTGAGATGATATCTGTCTCTAATTTTTTCCCCCTCTTTCCTATTCAATTCCCCAATTTTACACACAAGGAAAATTATTCACATAAAGGGAAAATAACTTGTTTTAGGTTGACTTTTTACCATATAATAATGGCTGAAAACAATGATATATTATTTGAAGTTGGGGATGGGGTTTGTCATCAATTCTAACATTACATGAAAACTGGACTCTATTTAAACTGTTCTTTTCTTCCCTAATTTCCTACCTCTTCTCAGAGGCAGAATCCTGGTCTAGAATCTGAATCAGCAAATCCTTTCCACTTAGAAACTTTCCTTCATCATGGTTCTAACATATCAGGGGTAAGCATAAAAAATTAAATGGGAATCTGGGGGGAGTTTTTTAGAAACTCCAGACAACATGTAAAGGCCAGTAGACATCACAGAGCCAGTACTTAACCCAAATTGTAGAATAAGGTATTGTAAATACCCCCATAAAGAAGAAAAATTTCAGACTTCTCTAGTAAGAAGGGAGGGCCAAAATTTTTTGCAAGGATTTTCCAGATCATGGGATGGGGGCACTGCACATTGTGGAAGGAATAAACATATACATTGAGACATTGGTTTGTGTCTAGGAAATGGTTGTAGGAAATGAAAAGAGACTGTAGACTCATTAGAATAATAGAGTTTTGAAGTACCTCAGAAATCTAGTCAAGCCTATTACTTTTGAAGTCCTTTTAACATCATTCTTGATTCCTGGCTTTTGCTTTAATACCTCTTGTGTTTATGTTGGCAAATTTTCTACCTAAAGAGGGAACCCCTTTAAGAATTACAAGTTAGATAAGCTTCCCTCAGGGAATTTATAGCTTAGTTTATGATGACTTATGCTACAACTATAGAGTGCTTTAATGTTGTTCTGTATGTGGTTCTGATTGGTTTAGGAGATCTGACACAGAAACGTTTAGGGTGACTGGAGTGTTTTGGGAGGTGGGGCTTGAGCTAGAACCTTTATTAAATAAAAATGACTATATAGTCATCAGGGTAGAGACTCCAAACAGAAATTATCCTGCCCATAAAATCCCAGTTAGAAATTATGAGCTCTGACAAGAAGAATTTAGGGTGGCCTGGAGTGCTTTGGGAGGTGGGGCTTGAGCTAGAACCTTTATTTATTTTTATTTTTAAAATCTATTATAGCTTTTTTTATTTACCAGATATATGCATGGGTAATTTTTCAGCATTGACAATTGCAAAACCCTTTGTTCCAATTTTTCCCCTCCTTTCCCCCACCCCCTCCCCCAGATGACAGGTAGACCAATACATGTTAAATATGTTAAAGTATATGTAGAACCTTTATTATATAAAAATGACTATATAGTCATCAGGGTAGACTCCAAACAGAAATTATCCTGCCCATAAAATCCCACTTAGAAATTATGATCTCAAAGGGCTTTTAGACCAATCTTTCTAATAATGATGTAATTTTCTTCATGGCCCCATAATAGAGGGTTATACAGCTTCTATTTGGAAACCTTCTGGGATGGGGAACTCACTTCTTTTCAAGGTAGTATATTTTTATTTTTGATAGCTCTGTTGTTAGGAAATTATTCTTCCTCTTGCTTTCCTCTAGTATTCCTTCCTCCCTCCTTTCCTTTGTCTCTCCCTCCTTCTATTCCTCCCCCCCTCCTCCCTCCCTCTCTCCTTCCTTCCCTTTTCCCTTCCTTTTCTCCCTTCCTTTCTTCCATCTTCTTCCCCCTTTCTCTTCTCCCTTTCCCTCTTTTTCCCTCTTTCTTCTTTCCTTCCCTCTTTCCTTCCTTTTTTCTTTCTTTTTCTCTTTCCTCCCCCCTCCTTCTTTCTTCTTCCCTGCCTTCCTTCTTGCCTTTCTGCTTTCTTTTCCCTCCTTTTTCCTTTCTTTTCTCCCCATATTTCCTCCTCCTCTCTCCTTCTTTCCTCCCCCTCCTCCTTTTTTTCTCTCCTCTCCTTTTCACTCCTTCCTTTCTGTCTTGATGGACAAGCAGTTATTTTCATGGGCTTGATCTTGGGGAAGGACCCTCAGGTTTCAAGTGGGGTGGGGATATTGAATCTTTTCATGTCTGCCAGAATTGTTTCCTCACCACTTTGCAGTGGATTGTGGCTCTCACAATATTGTACTTGCACATACACTATTTGGCTAGGACAGGGGAGTCAGGTCTTGTCCTTGGAGAGGTTTCTAAGGGTCATGGCATCCACAGTCTGGATGACAAATTTCTGCAAGGCCTTTTCCTTGGATATGCTTTGGGCACAGTTGGAGCACTGGATATAGTTGCAGACTTTCTTGATGTACCTGATGTTCCTCTTCTTGATCTAAGACTATAGGTCAGAGCATTAGTAGGACTGGGGAACATCTACCCACCTCTCCTTATCCTAACTCTCCTCCCTCTGGTCAATCATCATGATTTTTTAGTTCAGAGCTTCTTTACCTCTGGAACCTGTCCAGTCTCTCCACTCCTTCTCCTCAAGGACACACCTCTCTTCCCTTCCCTTCCAAAACTTCCCAGCTGGGAAATCACCAGCTCATCTCTCAGGTATTTCGAAGCAGAAGGGATTCTTCCAACTCTGAGCTGGATCCAATGAGTCATGGAACTCAATTCACCTGGAGAGGCCACAGATAAGCTTTCCATTGTAGGAGCATCTCTCATCCATAGTGAGTCTCTAGAAGGGAAGAGATAATATATATCTCCTTTCTACTGGATTTTTTCTCAACACTTCCTAGCTGTGTGACCCTGGGCAAGTCACTTAACCCCAGCCTCAGGAGGGGAAAAAAAAAAAAGAAAAAGAAACATTTATTAAGCACCTATTATGTGGTAGGGTGTTGTGCTAGGTAATGGAGGAATATTATATAGATAAGATAAAAAGCCCACTATATCCTAGAATGCTTTAAGGCTACTCAAGAACTCCCCCGGCCTCCACTCTCAAATATGAAAGTACAGTTTAACTATTACTCTCCTCTTGAAGATAAGAGGCTGAGAGAATTAAATGATTTGCTGATATTTTTCTTATTCCTCCATCATACCTGACTCTTCCTGATCCCATTTGGGGTTTTCTTGGCAAAGATATTGAAGTAGTTTGTTATTTCCTTCTCCACCTTATTTTATAGATGAGGAAACTGAGACAAACAGGCTTAAGTGACTTGCCCAGGGTCACACACCCAGTAAGTGTCTGAGACTGGATTTCTTGAGGATGTCTTTCTGATTCCAGATTTGGTGCCCTATCCACTGTACCATCTAGCTGCCCTTATTTATTGATTCTTACATGGTTAGTACCAAGTGTCAGATCTAGTCTTTGGATTTGTATTTTCAGACCCTAAACTCTTTTGTAAATGAAAGTCAGAGATGACAAAGGACTCCAACTCTTGAGGCTGTTTCAGTTGATTTGAGTGTCTGGGATTTTTTTTTTTTTTTAAATCATTAAACTCTATTGCTAGTTGTCATTCTAGAAGGTACAAGATGAGACCCATGGAAAAGATGTGTCTATAACAAGCTGAGGATCAATGTCATGAAGCAGTTGCCTTAAATCATTCAACTCAGTCAGACAGGAATTTTTTAGTTAGAAATTCTTATTTGTGTCTGGGCCTGGACTCAGCACAGTAGGGAAGCATGGCAGAGGGAGATATAAAGATGATCCAAATTCTAGCAGGGAAGGAGACTTAATGCACATCTATGTTTATGTGTAGAGATTTAATTTTTTGAGAAGGTTCACCTGCATTAAATAAAAAAGTCCTCTGAATTTAGGAAAAGGTGATAATTTATTTACTAATTCTATGTGAATATATCTGGCATATTACTAAGTAGATAGGAGATATTTTTTTGTTAGGACTTTATTAAAGTTTACAAACTACTTTAGAGAGATGATTTCATTTGATCCCTATAACAATCCTACTTTACAGATAAGGAAACTGAGGCTGAAAAAGGAGAATTAATTTGCTTAGGGTCTTAGAGCTAGGAAGCAATTTAAAATAGGATTGAAATTCTGTTTATTGATGGACTGAAGGTACTGAGATAGATTAGGAATACAGAAACAAAACTTCAATCAACTCCTGTTTTTGTCAAGAAATTCATATTCTAAATTGTGGTATATGAATGTTATGGAATATTATTGTTTTGCAAGAAATAACCAGCAGGATGATTTCAGAGAGGATTGGGGAGACTTACATGAACTGATGCTGAGTGAAATGAGCAGGACCAGGAAAACGTTGTATACTTCAACAACAATACTATATGACTTATCAATTCTGATGGGCGTGGCCCTTTTCAACAATGAGATGAACCAAATCAGTTCCAAAAGAGCAGTAATGAACTGAACCAGCTACATCCAGCGAAAGAACTCTGGGAGATGACTATGATGACTATGAACCACTACATAGAATTCCTAATCCCTATATTTTTTTCCACCTACATTTTTGATTTCCTTCACAGGCTAATTGTATACTGTTTCAAAGTCCGATTCTTTTTGTACAGCAAAATAACTGTTTGGGCATGTATACATATATTGTATTTAACTTATACTTTAATATATTTAACATTTATTGGTCAATCTGCCATGAGGGGGGAGGGGAAGGAGGGGAAAAGTTGAAACAAAAGGTTTGCAATTATCAGTCCTGAAAAATTACCTATGCATAAAATTTTTTGTAAAAATTAAATAAATCAATTTATTAAAAATAAGGGAAAAAAAAGAAATTCATATTCTGTCAGAGTTTATAACACATGCCTTCTCTACCAAAGGCTTTCAAAAACCATGCCAGCAGAAGACAAACTCTAACAGGTCCTATCAATCTGAAATATCCTCAATTACTCACCTAGCAATAGACTCTCTCTCAGTTGTTTTGAGGACTAATCAACTTAAGGTCAGAAACACTCATCATCAGGGCTTCAGTATTTGTGACTATTAAGACTCCCCAATTGATAAATGATCAAAGGATATGAACAGACAATTTTCAGATGAAGAAATTGAAGCTATCTATAATTATCTGAAAAAATTACTTAAATCACTGTTGATTAGAGAAATGCAAATTAAAACAACTCAGAGATAGCACCTTACACCTCTCATATTGGCTAAGATGACTGGAAAAGATAATGATAAATATTGGATGGGATGTGGGAAAACTGGGACACTGACATTGTTGGTGGAGTTGTAAACTAATCTAATCATCCTGGAGAACAATTTAGAACTATGCTCAAAGGGCTATCAAACTGTGCATATCCTTTGGTCCACCAGTGCTATTACTGGGCCTATATCCCAAAGAAAAAAAGACTTATGTGTGCAAAAATTTTTGTAGCAGCTCTTTTTGTAGTGGCAAAGAATTTGAAAATGAGTAGATGCCCAATCAATTGGGGAATAGCTAAATCAGTAATGGAATATTAATTGTTCTATAAAAAGTGATGAACAGGCTGATTTTAGAAGGGCCTGGAAAGATTTACAAAAACTGATAATGAGTGAAACAAGCAAAACCAAGGATACATTGTACACAGTAACAGCAAGATTGTGTGACGAATCAATTATGAAAGACTTGGATCTTCTCAGCGATTCAGTGATTCAAGGCAATCCCAATAAACTTTAGATGGATAATGCCATCTGCATACAGAGACAGAATTGTAGAGACTAAATCAACACGTGCTATGCTCACTTTTTTTTCCTTGTGGTTTTCCCTTTTATTATGATTTTTCTTTCCCAAATTGATTCATATGGAAATATGTAAAAAATAAATTCATAAATATTACCCCCAAAAAAGTTATCTTGCATATAATTTAGAAAAATTAAAGAAAAAAAGATCTACAAAGTGATGTTGGGATCTGTGCTAGTGGGGGAAGTATTCAATTTGAAACAATTACAAATCCTTAAAAGTCTTGAGGTATTCTATATAGCCTTCTAAGGTTTATTAATCACTTCTCTCATAACAACTCTGTGAGATAGGTAATATAAATGTTGTTTAGAGGCACCTAGAATGCTAGGCCTGGAATCAGGAAGAACTGAGTTTAAATCCAGACTCAAAAAATTTACTAGTTATGTAACCATGGGCAATTTACATAATCCTCTGCTTGCCTCAGTTTTCTTGATCATAAAACTGAATATAATACTAGCATGTACCTTCTGGGATTGTGAAGATCAAATATGATAAACTGTAAAGTGCTTAGCACAGTGTGAACATAGGTGCTTAATAAATGTACTCCTGCTCCCACCATTTTACAGATTAAGAAACAAAAGATTGAGAAATTGCTTTGTTCATGGTCATATATGTTGAGCTTATGAATCACAGAATCTTGGTCCTTAAATGCCCATCAATTGGAGAATGGTTGGGTAAATTATGGTATATGAAGGTTATGGAATATTATTGCTCTGTAAGAAATGACCAGCAGGAGGCTTGGAGAGACTTACATGAACTGATGCTGAGTGAAACGTGCAGAACCAGATCACTATACACTTCAACAATGATACTGTATGAGGATGTATTCTGATGGAAGTGGATATCTTCACCATAGAGAAGAGCTAATTCAGTTCCAATTGATCAATGATGGACAGAAGCAGCTACACCCAGAGAAGGAACACTGGGAAATGAGTGTAAACTGTTTGCATTTTTGTTTTTCTTGCCAGGTTATTTTTACCGTCTGAATTCAATTCTTCCTGTTCAACAAGAAATTCGGTTCTGCACACATATATTGTATCTAGGATATACTATAACACATTTAACATGCATAGGACTGCCTGTCATCTGGGGAGGGGATGGAGGGAAGGAGGGGAAAATTCAGAACAGAAGTGAGTTCAAGGGATAATGTTGTAAAAAATTACCCATGCATATGTACTGTCAAAAAAAATTATAATTACAAAATTAATTAAAAAAAAAAAAAAAGAATTTTGGTCCTTAAAGAGCAAGAGCAGTTTGCCTGCTTCTTTCTTTTGGGTTTTTTTTTTTTTTTTGTTATCTCAAGTGTTTATCATATTGCCTGACACAAAGTAGGCATTTAATAAATATTTATTGACTTGAGAGTTGGAAAACTCAATGTTATCTGATCCAAACTTTACCTAAAAAAGAATCCTTTCTACAATGTATCCAACAAATGATCATAGAACTTTTGTTGCCGTCTGAGGCAGCTCATTTTCACTTTTGAATAGTTAGAATTGTTAGGAAACTATTTCTGACATTATTTCTTTGGACCCAAACGTCAAAACTAGGAGCAAGAAACAGAAGTCTCATCCCTGTTCCATTCTAAAACTCTGAAGCATGAAGACTGTTAGCATTCCTTCTCTTCTGTTTCCCAGATCTCCACACCCCATCCATTATCTCTAATACTCAAATTAATAGGTGGAGCAAGAATTTGAATCCACTCTCCCGATTCTTAATTATTTATGTAATCAAAAAAAAAATTTCCCCAGTTACATGTGTAACAATTTTTTTACCTTTGTTTTTAAAACTTTGAGTTTCAGATTCTCTCCCTTCCTCTCCATCCTCACATCCCATTAAGAAGGCACATGTGAAGTTATGCAAAACATTTCCATAACTGTTCCACAAAACATTTAAAAAATATTCACAATTATATGTAAAAACAATTTTTATCATTCTTTAAAAATTTTTATTATAGCTTTTTATTTACAAGATATATGCATGGGTAATTTTTCAGCATTGAAAATTGCAAAACCTTTTGTTCTAATTTTCATCCCCTACCCCCCCAGATGCCAGGTTGACCATTACATGTTAAATATGTTAAAGCATAAGTTAAATACAATATGTGTATACATATCTATACAGTTATTTTGCTGCACAAGAAGAATCAGACTTTATCATTCTTAAAAAAAAATTTGAGTTCAAAATTCTCTCTCCTCCCTTTTTCATTGAGAAGGCAAACATTTTGATATAGGTTATACATGTAGAATCATGTTGTAAAAGAAAAAGAGATTTCCCCCCACCCATCCTCCCCAAAAAAACCCTCAAGAAAAATAAAGTTTTTTTTTTTAAGAGTTCATTTGACTATTAAAGCAATTTTCTTTCCTTTATTTTCCCTTCTTAGATTCCCTTGTCTCCTCCATTGGATCGAGCTCCTTGAGACCAGCACTCTTTTTACCTCTTTTTTACATATCCAGAACTTAGCACATAGCAGATGTTTAAGCAATGTTTGTTACCTCACAGACAAAATATATTCCATTACATTTACACATCACAATTACACCATTCCTCAATTGATGGGCATCCCCTCAATTTCCAATTCTTTGCCACCACAAAAATAGTTGCTATAAATAAATAAATGAAAATATTTGTACATATACATCCTTCTCCTTTTCCTTAAAAACAAAAACAAAACATGTTATCTCTTTGAGATACATATCTATAGTAGTATTGTAATATTGCTAGTTCAAAGAGTATGGATGATTTTATAGCCCTTTGGGCATAGTTCCATATGGTTGAATCAGTTTACAACTCCACCAATGGTTCTTTAGTGTCCCAATTTTCCCATAAACCTTCCATTTGTCATTTTCTCTTTCTGTCATATTGGCCATCCTGAAAGGTCTGAAGTCAGTAATTTGCATTTTTTTAATTGGTGATGATTTAGAGCATTTTTTCATAAAACTGAATTATTTTGATTTCTTTATTGCAAAACTGTTCCGTGTCTTTGATCATTTGTCAGTCATTTGTATTCTTATAAATTTGCCTCAATTCTCTTATCAATAAGGCTACATTTTTCTTAAAGACCACTGATGGTGAGGAACTTAAAAAATGAATGAAAAACAATTACTATATACCAGACATTGTATTAAATGCAGAGTTTACAATCATCAAAAACCAAAACTGTCCCTGTAGACCCAGAAAGAACTTGCATTATAATAGGGGAAAACAACACTTATAGGGATGTGATATCCAGGGAGGGGAGTTTTGGTTTGGGAAATGATGAGAATGACAAGTGGAACTATATTGATTGACATGTCTTTTCTAGAAAAGGTAATAATGGCTTGATTATTTTCTCCAAAGGTGGAAACTGGAGAGAACAGTATGCCCTGTGGCATAGGATAACTAGGTGGATAACTAGATGGATCTGGCTGGGGTTAGATCAGGGATTCTTAACGTTTTTTGTGTTACGGAAGGGACCTGCTGTGTTCCAGACAGTATGCTGAGTGTTTCACAAATATCTCATTTCATCCTCAAAACAACTCTGGGAGGTAGGTACTATTATAACTCCCATTTTACAGTTCAGGAAACTGAGGCATATAGAGGTTATGTGACCTGCCCAAGATCATATATTGGTGTCTGTGGTGGGATTTAAATTCAGGTCTTTTTTTTTTTAAGCTTTTTATTTTCAAAATATATGCATTGTTTTCAACATTTACCCTTGCAAAATCTTGTGTTCCAATTTTTTCTTCCCTTTCTTCCTCCCATCCCCTTCCTTAGACAGCAAAGGATCCAATATATGTTAAAAATGTGCAATTCCTCTAGACATATTTCTATAAATACCATGCTGCATAAGAAAAAATCATGATCTGATTTTTTTTTTGGGGTAGGGGTTTTGTAGGAGCAAATGTTGAAAATTATCCATGTATATATTTTGAAAATAAAAAGCTATAATTAAAAAAAGAAAAAATTCAGATATATAAAGGAAAAATGAGAAAGAAAACAAAAAACAAGCGAACAACAACACAAATACTATGTTGTGATCCAATCTCAGTTCCCACAGCCCTCTTTCTGGATGTATATGGCTCTCTCCATCACAAGTCTATTGGAATTGGCCTGAATCACCTCAGGAGAGCTTGAGACAGACTCATGGGAAAATGAGTATTGCTCATATTTGAAAAGGTGGGAAGCAGCAGTGATCTGCAGCCTTGGGAATAGACTTTGTCCCCTTGGATTGGGAAGACTAATCCTCCTGTGTTCTCACTACTTGCAAAAGGGGCCCAGGACTTTTTTGTTTTCTCTACAAGTTGGGGATCAGTAATAGTAGGTGTCTGTGTTAATTTGTATTCAATATCAATGGTGATTTTTCTACTTCATTATTAACTATAGCACACCTGCTCCGGCTCCCAGAGGTTTGCTGGCCAAGGGTATTTTCCTTGCTCTAATCCTTCTAGCATTAGGAAGTTCAATGACCTCTGGCTTCTTTCCAAGGGAAAGTTTACACCTACTTTGTTAGAATCAGTTAATAACCTGCTAAAGTTGATTTTTATCAATCAATGAAGAAGCATTTATTAATCTCCTATGGTGTGCCAGGCACTGGAGACACAAAGACAAACATGAAAGTCCTTATCTTCAAAGAACATAAGTGCATTCTATGGGGGGAGACAATACGCACATGTTATTCAGTCACGTCCAACTGTTTGTAATCTCATTTGGGGTTTTTGTTGGCAAAGATACTGTAGTGGTTAGCCATTTCCTTCTCCAATGTCCATATTATAAGTAAACAAAATAAATGATTTAATTTTATTTTTCTGTGTCTAGAAGGCATTGGGAGGGGGAGAGAAAAATAAGGAAAGATCTATTGGACCTGAGCAGAGTTCTAAGATAGGGAAGTGAAAGGAATTTATTTGAGGCAGGGGAAAGGACATGAAAGGTGTTGTTTGAGGAACAGTACAAGTCAGTTTGGCTAGTTCAAAGAGTGCATAGAGGGGAGTAACATTAAAAGTCTACAACAGTACGTTGGAGTCAAGTTATAGAGGTTTTAAATGTCAAAAGAGGATTCATGTCTCTTCTGTAGGTAATAGGGGGCCACTGGAGTTTACTGAGTGGAACATATATGTGCTTAGAACACTTAAAAAACTATAAAAGAGGAATTTGAATGGAAAGAAACCTTAATTAAGAGTCCATTCTATGTTATGGAATATTATTGTTCTGTAAGAAATGATCAGCCTTCAGGGAGGCCTGAAGAGACTTACGTGAACTGATGCTTAGTGAAATGAGCAGTTCCAGGAGATCATTATACACGGCAACAAGAAGATTATAAGATGATCAATTCTAATGGACGTGACTCTCTTCAACAATGAGATGAACCAAACCAGTTCCAATGATCTTGTGATAGAGAGCCATCTACACTCAGAGAGAGACTGTGGGAACTGTGTAGCATTCTCACTCGTTTTGTTGTTGTTCACTTGCATTTTGTTTTCTTTCTCAGGTTATTTTTTTCCTTCTTGATCCGATTTTTCTTTTGCAGCAAGATAATTGCATAAATATGTATACATATATTGGATTTAATATATATTTAACATGGATTACCTGCCATCTGGGGGAGAGGGTGGGGGGAGGGGAAAATTTGGAACACAAGATTTTTCAAGAGTCAATGTTGAAACATTACCCATGCATATGTTTTGTAAGTAAAAAGCTTTAATTAAAAGAAAGAAAGAAAAACAATTAATGCAACAAAAAGAAAAGGAAGTTAGTGACTTAAGACTAGAACTCAAGAACCCTTTTTCAGTACTGGAACTCTGTGGTGACACTTAGAAAAAGATGTTGATGGGGAGATGCCAAATATACATGTATTTGACATAAGGTTTATATAAATTTGTGTATCCATATTTGTATTTATTAATTCAGGCTATTCACTGAAAGTCAAATACTGAAGCTGAAACTTAAACATTTTGTCTGCATAATGAGAAAAGTGGGCTCATTGGAAAAGACCCTGATGTTGGGAAAAAAAAATTAAAGGCAAAAAGGAAAAAGGGAGGGCAGAAGATGAGATGATAGATAGTGTCATGAAAGCAACAAACATGAACTTGAACAGACTGAGAGCTAGAGGAAGATGTTTTGCTGGACATGGTGTACTTAAGTTCATAGAGTCAGACGTGATTGAATAACAGCATCAAACTTGAATTTCCGAGCTGTTCTAGCTTGTTTTATTCCTCTTTTCTCTGTTCCATTTTGCGTTTTTACATGTTGTTGACCAGAGAGTGCTATATCAGAAAAGATCCTTATCACAAGGAGAGATTGTTGGCATGGTTGACAGGCAAGCCAGGAATACTGGGGAACACTGAAGTGTGGGCCAAAGTTCAAAAAAGACTACACTAACTGCCTCTATCACACATTTGCTTAGCATTTTTTTTTAGAATTCCATTTTTCCAATTACATGTAAAGATATTTTTCAACATTTATTTTTAAAATAAGATTTTGAGTTCCAAATTTTTTCTTTTTTCCCCTCCCCAAGATGGCAAGCAAATTGATAGAGGTTATATACCAGCGTTTAATTTTTTTTTTCCTGAGGCAATTGGGGTTAAGTGACTTGCCCAGGGTCACACAGCTAGCAAGTGTTAAGTATCTAAGGTCAGATTTGAAATAGGCTCTTCTGACTTCAGGGCTGGTACTCTATCCACTTCATCACCTAGCTGCCCATAGTATTTAATTTTTTAATAAAATTTTTACTGATACCTTTGTCTTAACAACACTTTTATTTCATAATACTCCTTCCCCCCAGCCATTCCTTATAAAAGATTTTTAAAAATTTAATAAAAATGACTAAATGTATGCATGATAGAAATAAATGAAATAGGCCACACCCATAGTTTCTCACCTCAGAGAAAGGAGGGAAGATGCATAGCATTTTAAAATCATTTTTTCAAAATCACAGAGTCACAAAAACCCAAAGTTGGAAGGAAGCTCAGTAGATGACCACTTACTCTACATCTACTTCACAGGGAATCATCAATTTCCCATGATGGAGGGATCTACTGCTTCCCCAGACAGCCTATTTGACTTGTGGAAATCTCTAATTGTGACTAAGTTTTTCTTTTTAGCTAGTTAAATCTGCCTGTTTCACACACCTGTTGCTTCCTAGTCCTTCGAAGACGAAGGAAAATGAATTCTCTCCTTTATCTGATAATTTTTTAGGTGTTCAAAAGTTCTATCTATTCCTGGCCTTCTCCTATCTTTTTTTTCTCTGATTATCCATCTTTTATTTTATTTCTTTTTACTTAGTAATGTTTCATTTTTTCCGGTTATGTATAAGATAATTTTCAATGTTCATTTTTGTAAGATTTTGAATTTAAAAAATTTTCCTTTTATCTCCCCTCTCCCCAAAACAGCAGTCAATCTGATATAGGTTATACATGTACAATCATCTTAAACAATTTTCAAATTTTGTTGTGAAAGAAAAATCAGAACAAAGGGAATGCATCTCTTATTTGTTTAATCAATTTCAATGTAGCATGTTTTTTAGTGTTCTCACTTTTTCAGGAGGGCTCCAGTTTGGAATTGTCCTTCTTATACAGCTAGCATAGAAAATCAGGCCCATAACTAAATACGTTACTTGGGTAGAATATACTTCTTACTTTGAACACTGTGCCTCTATTCTTATGGCTTTGGATGTTATTATATAACATCTATATTATCTAGATATAATTTTTTTTGAGGAGTCTTATCATATACTACTGCCTCATGTTGTTTTTGCAGTTTACAAAACCCCTCGGATTTTTTTTTTCCACAGGGATTGTGGTCTTTGCCACACTTCTTTCATCCTGAAAATGTAGCTGATTTATTTTTTAGTCCAAAGTAGGACTTGACATTTATCCTACTTTCATTTCATCTATTATATTACTCATTATCCCATTGTGTCCCAATATGCATGCTCTTCTTTCCAGTATTTTGTCATCTGCAGATTGCAGAAGCTGTTATCTGAACCTTTGATGAAAAGACAAATGCTGGTCAAATGTCAGATCCTTGAGCAATTTCTTTAGGCCTCTTTCTTTAGGTTGACATCCATTAAAGTCTAAGTCTTGTTTCTGACCACTTGACCTGTTTCTGAATTTATTTACCTCTATTCATTCAGTTAATTGGCTGTATATTGTCAAGGATAGTATAAAAGATTTTGCCAAAAGGCAAACATACCTTTCTTGCACCGAAGTTCACACATTTTACTTGTTCTCTTCTAATTTCATAAAAATGAAAAATGTCCATTTTGAAGGGACTTTGGAATTTCCCGAATATCAGAATTGAAAAGGACGGTATAGGACATTTGTTTTAATTTATTTAAAAAAGAAGATTGTAAGATCCTAAAGGAGGGAGTAGCTACAAGTGGAAGAAATAAATCAAATTCATACATACACACACACACACAAAGAACAACACAAACAATGAATACATACACTTATATTTTATATATTATTGATGGGGTTGGGAGTAGCAATTCCTAGTCAGAAATATGAGGCACAAGGTGCACATGTGAAGAATTCACAATGGAGTTCTCTTTGCTAAAAGGTACTTTTATTTATAAGAAGAGGTTATGAACAAAATGAAAAGTTAAAATAGTGCTGTGAGTGGTAAATATGAAATAGATTCAGGAGAGCAATAGAAAAGTGAGATTTAGCAGGGAAAGGGATTTTAACAATTAACAATAGAAAAGACAAGCTTCCCAGTGGAACTCACAATTAACTAGGAGGAAATACACTATGAGTGGGAATATACCAGTGACTGGTACAGAGTTTAGCAGACCAATGTCTAAAGGGGTTGTTAGCAAGGGAAAGGGATTACCCCACTGATTGGCAGGCTAACCCTAAAGGGATGAAGCACCCTAAAAGAGTTAGCTATTTAACAAAGAGAAAAACACCTTGAGGCAGGACACCATGGTGGGCAAACCAGTGAAAGAAATTTTGGCAAAGGTGGTGTAGACCATGGGCAGACTTATGGGGGAAATTTAACCTCAGGGATGTTACGGCACAATAAGGTTTTCTGATTGAGTACTGCAAGATGGGGCTGTAAGGCTGAACTGATCCCATCAGTGTTTTTTCTTACTTGCAGACATACACATATACACATTCTGTGGTCACCCACAAATATATAGAGAGCATGTCCTATTTGCAAAGTTCTGTACTCTATACATGGCACTGTGGAACATACAAAGCAAAATAAAGCATGATCCCTGTCTTTAAGGAGTTTACTATTTAGTAGAAAGCATAAGCTGTTACAAAAATAAAGCTAAAGTGCATGCAGGGCTATGGAGAATAGTGGAAAGAGTACTGGCCAGGTCAGGAGATGAAGGTTCTAAACCTAACTTGGCCAAGAACAATCATTGTGAACTTGGGAAATTTGGATTCTCCACCCAAGCATGTCCTTGGAGAACCACTAGGTACAGAGTTCAAATTACTCTGATAGGAGCACAGTGGAGAGAATACAAGCTCCACTCTCAGGGAATCCGTCACCTCAGAGAAAATGGACACAGATTACAAACAAAATATCACAGAGGTGCTTGATATGTTGTAAAATCTTTGATGTATTATTGCAAATAAAAGAAACTTTATGAGTAATTTGGTTTAATATAAATGTTACTTTCCCAGCAGATGTAGCATATAATATTTGCAAAAATAAAGCTTCCTTATTGCATGTACATCCTAACCTCAAAACAAGTCACATTTTGTACTTTCAAAGAAATTAACACAAACAGTTGCTTTTATTAAGGAAAAATATGCAAGGGTGTCTCCTGACACGCCTGGATTGTTGCCAATGTAAGTGTTCAGGGCCATTGGGGAAAAAAGGGCAGAAATAAGTATTTATTGAGTATTTATTATATGCCAGGCAATATCCTAAGTGTTTAGGGTACAAAGAAAGGTAAAAATATGTAATCTGCCCTAAGTGAACTCAATTCCCATAGAGGAGACAATCTTAAAAACTTTTACATACTGAATAGCTGTCTGTTTATTTTTCTTTATATATGTATATATATATATATGTATATGTGTGTATTTATGAATACAGATGTAGATATTGGTGTATATGTGTTCATGTGTATACTGTACATGTGTGTGTTTGTGGGTACATATGTGGATTATGTGGATATTGGTGTATGTGTGTTGATGTGTATGTGTGTGTATATATATATAGATATCAAGGTATGTATATATGTACATATGTGTGTTTATGGGTTATATAGATAGGTACCTGTGTATGTGTATCTGTGTGCATGTGCTCATATATATATATTTATATGTGTATATAGAAGTATACATAGAGATAATTTCAGAGGAAAAGCACTTGATGAGGGGCCAAGAAACTCCTTTTAGAACTGGGAGATAGCATGTCTTCTATGAGGAATAATAGCAAGGAGGGGGATGTTGCTGTATGGTAAAATACACAGAAATATAAAGTTAGAGAACCACTTCTGAAGATGCTTAAAGGCCTGAAAGAATGGTTTTGTCATTCTCAGATCCCTTTCAATTCTAATGTTCTCTTGTTCTAAGGTAAATGAGTGTATTAAATTTGCACTGTGTTTGGGGTCTCATTAAAAACCTACCATCCACAGAATAAAATAAATTGATTATTCTTGCCTTGAAAATGTTTCTCTGTCTTCTCCTTTAGCTAAGTATCCAGCCATCAAATCCTTAATGGGCCCAGATCCACACTTGAAATGGATTGTGTCGTGCATGGTGCTGACCCAGTTCTGCGCTTGTTACCTGGTCAAAGACTTGTCTTGGCGATGGGTTTTCTTCTGGGCCTATGCCTTTGGGGGATGTGTGAATCACTCCTTGACCCTGGCCATCCATGACATCTCCCATAACGTGGCCTTTGGGAACAAATTTAGTCAGCGGAACCGCTGGTTTGCAGTCTTCGCCAATCTCCCCATTGGTGTGCCGTACTCTGCCTCCTTCAAGAAGTATCATGTTGATCACCATCGCTACCTGGGTGGGGACAAACTAGATGTGGACATCCCCACAGACTTTGAGTGTTGGTTCTTCTGCACTCCCATGAGGAAGCTCCTCTGGCTCTTCTTGCAACCAGTGTTTTATGCCTTCCGACCCTTATTTGTAAACCCCCTGGCTATCACGCAGATGGAGATCTACAATGCACTGACCCAGCTAGCAGTCAACATCATGATCTATAAACTGTGGGGGCTGAAGCCGATTGTGTACTTGATTGCAGGCACTTTCCTCTGTACAGGAATACATCCCTTCTCTGGTCACTTCATTGCCGAGCATTATCTGTACTTGAAGGGCTATGAGACCTATTCCTACTATGGGCCCCTCAACTGGATGACCTTTAATGTGGGCTACCACATGGAGCACCATGACTTTCCCAGTATCTCAGGCTTCAAGCTGCCCATGGTAGGTGGGACACCTTTAGGAAGACTTGCTCACTTTCGCTGTGCCGAGTTTGGATAGGGGACCAACTTCAACTTGTATAGCTTACTAAGCACTGGACAAATCCTTTGGTAGATGCTGATGATTCCAGTTTTCAGGGAATGAAACTGAGACAGAGATATGACTTCAGGAGTCACAGTTACAGTTAGCAATAGCCAACTGTAATAAAGGTTAAACAGCTTAAAACTTCAACTTCCACAAAAATTTATTAGATCTATCAATTTAATTAATTATTACATCAACCGCAATAGGATCTATAAATAATTATACTCATAAGCTGTAATAATATTTGTAATAACCATGTTAATGCTTAAGATCAGTATAGTATATAATTATATTAATATAGTTTATATACAATGAAAGCACCATTATAGTAATAAGAGTCTCTCTGTTATGAACAAACTACTGATTTTATCAGTGTAAGGAGCTTCCACGCCAAGAATTCCCCATACTTATAAAATTATAGGTCCAGATTTTTTTAAGACTAGTAATAATTATAATTATATAGCAATTACATATTTATTTATTATTAATTTTTATAATTATAACATTTTTTGACAGTACATATACATAGATAATTTTTTTTTTTTTTACACAACATTATCCCTTATACTCCCTTCCGTTCCAGATTTTTCCCCTCCTTCCCTCCACCCCCTCCCCTAGATGGCAGGCATTCCCATACATATTAAAAATCTTATAGTATATCTTAGGTACAATATATATGTGCAGAACCGAATTTTGTTGTTGTTGTTGTTGTTGTTGCAAAGGAAGAATTGTATTCGGAAGGTAAAAATAATCTGGGAAGAAAAACAAAAAAACAAACAAACAAAAGTTCAGAGTTTACACTCATTTCCCAGTGTTCCTTTCTGGATGTAACTGATTCTGTCCATCATCGATCAATTAGAATTGGATTAGATCTTCTCTTTGTATATCCACTTCCATCAGAATACATCCTCATACAGTATTGTTGTTGAAGTATATAATGATCTCTTAGTTCTGCTCATTTCACTCAGCATCAGTTGATGTAAGTCTCTCCAAGCCTCTCTGTATTCCTCCTACTGGTCATTTCTTACAGAACAATTAATATTCCATAACATTCACACACCATAATTTACCCAACCATTCTCCAATTGATGGACATCCATTCATCTTCCAGTTTCTAGCCACTACAAAAAGGGCTGCCACAAACATTTTGGCACATACAGATCCCTTTCCCTTCTTTAGTATTTCCTTGGGATATAAGCCCAGTAGTAGCACTGCTGGATCAAAGGGTATGCACAGTTTGACAACTTTTTGGGCACAATTCCAGATTGCTCTCCAGACTGGTTGGATTCTTTCACAACTCCACCAACAATGCATCAGTGTCCCAGTTTTCCCACAGCCCTTCCAACCTTCATCGTTATTTGTTCCTGTCATTATAGCCAATCTGACAGGTGTGCAGTGGTATCTCAGAGTTGTCTTAATTTGCATTTCTCTGATCAATAGTGATTTGGAACACTCTTTCATAGAGTGGATGTAGTTTCTTTTTTTTTTTTTTTTTAATTTATTTAGAATTTTTTTCCACAGTATATATGCATGAGTAATTTTTTTTATAATATTGTCCCTTGTATTCATTTTTCCAAATTATCCCTCCATTCCCTCCCCCCGATGACAGGCAATCCCATACATTTTACATGTGTTACAATATAACCTAGATACAATATATGTGTGTAAATACCATTTTTTTGGTTGCACAATAAGCATTAGATTCCGAAGGTATAAGTAACCTGGGTAGATAGACAGTAGTGCTAACAATTTACATTCGCTTCCCAGTGTTCCTTCTCTGGGTGTAGTTATTTCTGTCCATCATTGATCAACTGGAAGTGAGTTGGATCTTCTTTTTGTTGAAGATATAGTGGATATAGTTTCAATTTCATCATCTGAAAATTGTCTGTTCATATGCTTTGACCATTTATCAATTGGAGAATGGCTTGATTTCTTATAAATTAAAGTCAATTCTCTGTATATTTTGGAGATGAGGCCTTTATCAGAACCTTTAACTGTAAAAATGTTTTCCCAATTTGTTACTTCCCTTCTAATCTTGTTTACATTAGTTTTGTTTGTGCAGAAACTTTTTAATTTGGTGTCAAAATTTTCTATTTTGTGATCAATAATGGTCTCTAGTTCTCCTTTGGTTACAAATTCTTTCCTCCTCCACAGGTCTGAGAGGTAAACTATCCTATGTTCCTCTAATGATTTCATTCTTTATGCTTAAATCTTGGACCCATTTTGATCTTATCTTAGTATGTAGTGTTAAATGTGGGTCCATGCCTAGTTTCTGCCTTGCAATTACATATTTATAAGGTACTATCTTTATAATGTCCCAATGAGGTTGATGGTTACTTTACTCATTTTGCAATATTACCAATTCTGCTATTTTCATAACATGATATTGCCTCACAAGATATGTTCCCTATTGTAACTAAATAGAAATATATGACATCTAAACCAACAAGTAAGAAACATTGCTGGATGTGGCATTGAAAGCTTAGTTTTATGTCTTAGCTGTATCACCTTGGCAAGTCATTGGAACTCTCCAGTTCTCCATTTATTTGTACAATGAGGGAACTAAATAATCTATAAGATTTCTTTCAGACCTAAATTTGTAACTGCAATGCAAAGTAAAATCTAATAGGACCAGAGAAAAGATACTGGCAAAGTGCCATAGGAACAGGAAAATTTGAAGAAGAAAGTATTTAGCAAATAGGAAAATCTGAAGGAGAAAAAGCATTTCCATTAGAGTCAAGAAAAGAAAGCATTTTGATGTCTTGAAGAGAAAGATCTCAATAGAGATGAGGGGAGTATATTAGAAGCTGACTGTGAATGAATAGAGGCAAGAGGGATATTGTTAGTAGTCTAGTTGCTTGGAGCACAGGACTCTCGATGGGGTGGAAAACATTTAGTACGCACCTACTCTAAGCTATTTCTCAGCTGGCATAGTGGCTAGAATGCTGGACCTGGAGTTAGGAATATCTGAATAATTATGTGACCCTGGGCAAGTCACTTCATCCTAATTACCTCAGTTTCTCATCTGTAAAATGAGCTGGAGAAGAAAATGGTAAGTTTCTTTGTCAAGCAACCCCCAAATGTGGTTACAAAAAGTCAGATCACTGAAATACTCGAACAGCAACAATGGCAATAACAAATGCACTTTACAAATCCTTTGTTTGATATATGCTATTATGATTCCTATTTTCAGGGAACAAAACTGAGACAGAGATTAACTGATGTGACTTCAGAGCTAATACTCTAATCCTAGTGACACCTAACTGCCTCTAGGATTCATGAATGATAGCCAAATGGAATAAAGGTTAAACAGGTTAAAAAAAAAAAAGAGCCGATTATGGAAGGCCTTAAGCCCCAGATCTATCTTACAAGTAATAGGGAATCCTTGAAGACTTGTGAGCAGGGCTGTGCTCAGGTTTATGTTTTAGGGGAGATTACTGTGCAATGTCAAGAATAGATTGGAGCAGTGGTGTGGGTTGGGGAGAAAAGAGAGTGCTAAAGACAGGAACACCAAGGAGAAAGTTATTATAATAATCCAAGAGAAAAGGAGGGCTTGCAGAAATGGAAAAGAGGAGGATAAGGATGTGGCCTACCAGAGTTAGACACTAGAGAAGCTAGCATTGTTAGGGATCTGGTTTGTTTTTTCTTTTTTGTTTTCAGTCTAATGCTGGTGTTGGATTGAGAGCTGGAAGGAACGCTAGCAGTCATCTAGTTCAGCTCCTTAATTTTATGGATGAGGAAGCTGAGAGGTTGAGTGATTTGCCCAATGATAGGCTCTTCTGGAATGGAAGAGAGACCGAATTTGAATTCACTTTTCTCCAGTTCCAGATCTGTCCTTTTCATTGGATTGTGATGATAGCTCAGGGTCACTTTCATGCTATGATTTTGGTGGGGAGGAAGTCAAAGTTAAGGGGCTTATCTAGAGTCACACAGCTGAATTTGAACTTAAGATTCTAGGGCCAGTGCTGTATCTGCTGTCAACTCATTAAAACATCCATGTTATGATTAATAGATTTGAAGAGGGTTATTATAATGGAACAGTTTTACTTATTAACTAGTTCATCAATTATCTTTTATTTTCAGTCAGAGAGGATCATCACCAGAAGGTGACACCCTGGTGATGAAATTTTTCAGCTATAGCAATTCGTTAAGATCATCCACTAAATACATTGATAGAAATCATAGCTTCTTCTTATTGTATATTTATATATCATTAATGTAATTTAAAATTTTTTATGTCAAGTTTTTTTTTTATTTAAAAAACTTCATGAAAATCTCACCAATTACCAAAAATGAATGAATGAATTTTAAAAAAAGCCCATATTTATTAAGTACTAGCTGAATGCCCAGACATTGTGCTAAGTGTTGGGGCGTATAAATAGTGAAGGAGAACAGTCCCTATACTCCAGGGAGAGAAAACCTGGGGTGAAGGTTTCAGCTGCAATTCAGATGGAAAGGCCTCATAGTTCTCATGGTGCCATTTCCACTGATAAAGTTGTATCCTTTTCTGATGTTGAGCTAGTTGACATGGCCAAGACTTTGGTAGTAAGGACTCCCTTTTCTGGGTTTTCAGGAGTTGTTTCGTTTCCTTGGATGACTGGTTAAGGTTGAGGGGCAGGAGAGGCAGGAAGCTGGGTCAGTGGTTTGGAATGGGGAGCTTTCATTCCTTGAGTTCTTGGGATTACTTCTCCAGTGGTTGTTGTTAGTGATAAAGATGGTGCTCCCGTTTCTTACATGGGGTTACTCTCCTCACAGCCGAAGAGCCTGGGCTGGAAGCAGGCTCTAATGGCTCTCTCTCTACTCCTTGGTGGCTTTTCTTTGTTTTAATAATGAATAGACAGAGGTTCAGAGTGGAGAAATGATTTACTTGAGATCATGTAGCAAGCAGGACTAGAACCCAGGTCTCCTGGCTCCCAGATCAGGAATTCCTTCTCTGATTGCCAATTATTTTAAGTCTTGATCTGGAGCTAGAAGAAACAAATTTATACTGGGGAGTAGCATGTTGGCAAATTTCTCTTGGGTGCCTCTCTCACCCTTTTCTTTTTTCATGGTGCACCTGAGAATTTTGCCCCAAACTATGGCTGTTTCCTGAAACATGCATGTTTCCTGAAAGCTGACTTCTAATGTTCAGTACCCCTTAACCTTTTCCCATGGCACTCTCTCCCCCACACCTTACTAAGCTTTACCCTGCTCCTTTTGAGGACAAGGGAGTTACTCATTAAACCTGGGCTGGGTTTCTCTCCTATGGGACCTGAAACCTGTTGGCCAGCTTTGGCACCTGTCATCTGCCAGGGGGTCCTATAGGAGGTAGGATAGAAAAATCCTGTGAGCCAGTGACTGAAAAAATCAGGAGGCTTTTCTTCTCATGTAGCAAGGGGATAAATTCATCATTATTTATCCCTGCCATGGCCTTGGCCCCATGCTATCTCCCTTTTTCAGCCTTATATTCATAAACTACATAGGACAGGCACTTAATAACTTGTACCCAGAATTAAGTGGAATTGGGCACTTAAAAATAAATATACTGGAGCATATACTGTAGATAGAGCTCTCCCAGCTATGTCAACATGAAGTTCAATAGGACCAAACCTGAATCCTTATCCCTTGTATTGGGCAATATCCCATGTCACTTTACCACAGTGCCTCAGTTATAATAAGTCAATAAATGCCGGATAGAATCGTAAAAGATTATCTGACACCTCCCATTACTTTACACAAGGAGAGGCCATGAACATGTACAAAATCACAATGGCAAATGTGGAATTTTCAACTCCCGAGTGCAGACCTAACCTTATCTGAATGGTTACTGTCTTGAGCCACTCTAAAGTTGTTAGTGTACTTCTATGAAGTAACTTATCTATGCTGAATGTTAGAATAAAAACTTAAAATTCTCTCATTTCACTGGTGAAGTCAAAGTAACATTCATGATTTTTTTTTTTTTTTATACAAAGCAATCTACATTTCAACTAATTGGGCTGCAAGTGAGAGCAATAGAGCAAAGGAGACTGTGCATTTCAATTTTTTAATCTTAATAAAATCAGTTGGCACAACATAGGCAGTGCTAACATCAAAACTAATTCAATAAGTAATTATTAATCTTATAGCACCTAGCAATTTTTACATTCAGCAAATTTAAATCCTTTCTTGCATGTGCCTTTTAAATACTTATGAACTGAAAATATTGCTGGCTGATAAAACGTGTGAAAATGTTAATGCTGAATGTGCAAGTTACTAATTATAACAGTAATAAAACAAAGATAACCCTGTTTCAACATGGAAGCACACACACACACATACACAACTAAACAATTCATGAAAAAAGTCTGAGAATCTGGATTCTTCACAGATGTGTTTGGAAATATTTCATTAATATAAGACAAGTGTATCAAAATTTTTCTTGTTTTTGTTTGGTCATTTTTCGGTCATGTCCAACTCTTGTGATCCAATTTGGAGTTTTCTCAGCAAAGATAGTGGAGTGGTTTGCCAATTCCTTCTCTAGCTTATTGTATAGACAAGGAAATTGAAGTAAATAGTTTTAAACAACCTACCTAGGGTTACATAACTAGAAACTATCTAAGGCCATATTTGAATTCAGGAAGATGAGTCTTTCCGACTCCTGGCCTGGCACTCTACCCACCTTGGCATATTTTAATTTCAAGTTGCCATTTTTGCTTTACTAACATCAGAAAGTTATGGCTACCCTGACAATGTGGGTCTGCTGTCCCACATAATCCATCTTCTATGCAAACTGGATTGTTCTCTGTGCCCTACCCTGGCTGGCATATATACTTTTATTCACAGTATTTTCTATGCTGAGATGGTCCTTCCTCTTCTCTTTTTTAACCTTTTTTAATTTCTACCAATCCTGTTAAAGCCTAATGCCATTACTACAGAGCCACCTCTGATCTCTCCCCCTACCACCACTCATTGGCTAGCTCTAACATCTCCAAGTCCATCTTCCCACAGGGACTTGGAGTGGTATTTTGCTTTGCATGTCTCTGATACCCTTATGTTTTTATATACAGAGCTGAACTTGGAGTCACCAAAGGTCAAAAAAAGAGTTAATTGTGGTTAAATGTCTTGCTCAGGGTCACCCAGCTAGTAGATTAGTGACAGAGGTTGATTTGAACTCAGGTCCTCCTTACTGCAGGGCAGGTGCTCTGTCTACTACACCATCTTGCTGCCCCAAGATCTCAAACACTTAGTATATGTATGATTCTGAGCAAGTCTCCTCAGTTTCCTCATCTGTAAACGTGGGATATTAATAGCAGCTACTGCACAGCATTGTTTTAAGGACCGAATGAGATAACATGTAAAATGCTTTGCTAACATATATACATACATACATACATACATACATACATACATATATATATATATATATATATATATATATATGCACAACCTAAAATGTTATAGGAATGCTATTATTATATATTGTATTCTTAGTGTCCCAATTAACTATAAGGAAAAACTTCCTGACATATACATTTGGGGACAAATGAAGTCATTAGATCCACAAGCAGGCTCAATATGAACTGAACTGGCCTCAGTCAATTGATAAGTATTTATTAAGTACTCCTATGTTCTGGAGGGATAGCTAGGTAGCTCAGTAGTTATTTAGCCTGTAGTCAGAAAGATCTGAGTTCAAATCCAGCCTCAGATACTAGCTGTGTAATCCTTGAGAAATCACTTAACCTTGTTTGCCTTAATCTACTGGAGAAGGAAATGGCAAATCATTTCAGTATTCTTTGCCAAGAAAGTGCCATGGACAGTATTGGCTGAACAGCAAGTACTCTGCTCTGTTTTATTGGGGATACAGATGTGATGAATGAAACTTATGTTCTGACAAGGAAACAAGCACATTTAAAAATGTATATAAATATATATGAATTACCTTAATGTAGTTTAGAAGGGAATTTGGAGGGAGGAATATGCATAAAGAATGCTAGTTAATTATATTTTAATATGTTTAACGTGTATGGGACTAGGGGAGGGGGTGGAAGGAAGGAGGGGATAATTTAGAACAGGTTTTGCAAGGGTCAGCGTTGAAAAATTACCCATGTATATGTTTTGTCAATAAAAAGCTTTAGTTTTTTAAAAAATGATAGTTTAAATCATCCAATTTAATGAGAGTCTGGTTGACAGATGATCCAGAGCCCGAGGGTTCAAATGAACAGTCTTTTTCAAGGACAAAACCAGATCAAGAGGCTTTAAGGCTGATGCCATGTTGCCTGTGCCTTAGTTTTAAAATTCTTCATTGCTTAATCCAGCTAATTCCATTGCTTATAGAATCAACCTTTCCAAGGACAGGTGAAATTGAGTGAGGAATAAAATGGTTGCTGTTTCCAACTCTTTGTAATACTATTTTATCAGTTGTAATTGATTCTTAGTGATTTCTTGGCAAAATATTGAGTGGTTTGCCATTTCCTTCAGCTTATTTTACTGATGAAGAAACTGGCAAATAGGGACAAGTGACTTGCCCAGAGTCACACAGTTAGGAAGTGTGTGACACTGCATTTGAACTCAGATCTTCCTGTCTCCTGGCCTGGTACTCTATCCACTACACCATCTAGTTGCCCATCCTTGCGTAATTTAAGAGTTTCAGTGGTCCTTGACTTCTTCTCAATGCTCCCCTTTTTCTATTAAATTCTTCCTAACGTGTGGAAGAATTGCAAGAACATTGAATTTAGAGCCATAAACCCAACGTTCCTATCCTGCCTCTTCCATTTATATAGAACTGCTTCTTCCTTCTGGGTCTCAATTTCTTCTTTTATAGAATGAAGGGGTTGAAGTTCTAAGGTTATAGCTCCAAATCCTCTGATTGCCCATCCCAGCTCTGCCACTTACTACTTTGTGTGACTTTGGGTAACTTCACCTTGTTCTGGGCATTAGTATCTTCATCTATTTTTCCAGCTCTAAATCTACCATCTTTTTCTATGAATCCTTGTTCATTCTTTAGAGAATCACAGAACCTGAAAATTGGAAGTGATCTCAATGGTTTCTAGTTCAACCAGTAACTAAACTCCTGTATAACATCACTAACAGGTGATCATCCCACTTCCACTTAAAGTGATGGGAAGAGCAGTACCTTGGGAGGGCATGTTTTCCTGTATCTCCCCTTTCTCCTTCTTCCTCATCCTCAATTTCCCTTTGTTTGAGTTCCATGCTTTTGGATTAGCTTAGAAATGGGTTGGTTGTAGGTTCCTTGGAATCTTGCCGGGTCCCATCCCAGTGGCAGATACTATGTTTGGAGCCAGACCTGTTATTTATAGTTTCCATACTGGGAATGAGCTCTCTTGCCACCTCAGTTCAAATCTGGCTTCAGCTGCATATTATCTATATGATCCTGAGCAAGTCATTTAAACCTGTTTGCCTCAGTTTCCTCATTTGTAAAGTGAGCTAGAGAAGGAAATGGCAAACCACTCCAGTATCTCAACCAAGGAAATCCCAAGAGTTGGACATGACTGAAAAATGACTCTACAACACTACCAAAAAACCAGCTTGTTCACATCTCATGATGCATTTCTTTATTACTCTGTGAGTAATCTTCATTTTCAAATTTCCAGTAATTTATGTTCTATGATTTATAACTACGCATTACTGGCAGTACAATATTGAGATTAACATGGGCCTTTATAGAAAAAGTTTGCAGCCATTAAAATTTTTTGTTTTTCCAAAGGCAATCTACCCACTCTCTTTGCTGTTTATTTCTTATCTATTTGTAGTATCTATCCAAGATATTGACAAATAAGCACATATTTGCTTATTTTCGACATTATTGTTTTTGCTTGCTCAGTCATGTGACTCCCATATGGGGATTTCTTGGCAGAAATACTGGAGTGGTTTGCCATTTCCTTCTCTAGCTCATTTTCCAATTGAGGAACTGAGGCAAACAGTGTTAATTGGCTTGCCTAGTAGTATACAGCTATAGGAAGTATCTGAGACCATATTTGAACTCAGGTTCTCCTGAATCCAGGCCCAGCACTCTCTCCACGGAATTACCTAGCTGTCCCTCACTTTTCAACATAGACAAGTAGAATAGCGATACAAAAGATTATTATTGGGGAATTACATGTCTTTATCTACAACCAGACTAATTTACTTGGGGATGGAGTGGTAATGAGAACTTATAAAGTATATTGAGTTCTTATTTAGTTTGGAAATTATAGGCTACCCTTATATAGTTTTATGAACTTTAATTCTTTGACTAATGACTTGATTCTGAGTAAAGTTAGGATCCAGAATTAGAAATTCATTCACTATATTTTCATGCTAAGCCTTATAATAAATATTCTTGCAGCCAACCAGTGGAGGCCTCCCTGATTCTCAAGAAAACAATGGAGTTTTTGGATAAGTTCAAATACTGCCTTTGTGAGATTACTTCTCTAAACTTTCTCAGTGTTCCAATTATCTTCATTATGTCTATTAATAAGTCTTCCAATATGCAATCTGCTAACAAAAGCCAAGGTCTGAAGTATGATTCTAAGTGGTAGAGTTATGTTTTGAGCTCAGAGTTCTTTCTACTGACCCAGCCTGCTTCTGGACACTTCAGAGGGAAATGGGCCAAGGAAACTCTTCAAGTTTTCTTCTTCTCTTGGAAGAAGCCAAGGAAGCTAATAGAATTTGTAATTCCTGTCTTAGAGAAAGAAAATCCATCGGCAAAAGCTAAATACCTTATACTGTAGATTGGGTACCTTCCAGTTCTGACATCCCATGTTGTAAGTTCTGAGACTCTTGGAGCCAGTGGGAGATGAGTAATGATACTCATCCTTCTGTCCTGTTTGGCTCCCAGACTAACCTCCCTAGGAAAGAACACATTGCTTATTTGAACAAGTAGACCTTCTTTCTGATGTCTCTCCTGCTCCACCTTTATCTGTCACAGATTGATGGGGCATCTTGTACTAAAATACTTCTAGCTTAAGGAGCTGAATTTCAGATCCAGCCAAAATTGAAGTGAATCTGAAGGTTTCCTCCCTAACCTGCTTACTTGGAAATACTGGACCTTTTGTTTGTTTATGGGGCTGTATTTTAAGTTAGATGGGGGGTGGGGAGAGATTTTTAGAAAAGTTTTTTTTGGTTGGTTTAGTTGGGCAAATGTACAACATCTTCTCTTGTAAACATCTGAACTTGAAGAAACAGAGTATTGGGAAGAGAGCCAAGTTTTGGCACTATTGAAGTCCCTTGCATATACCTCCCTTCTTTTCTTATCTCCCAGAGCAGAAATTTCTTTTAGGAACTGAGGATACTTCTCATTTTTGTTTGGTGGCTGATTAAAATTCAGAAAAATAGGATTAGTCTTCCAAAACAGCGAGCCATTCATCACCCTCATGTCCCCAGCAGCTCACACAAGGGTATAATTAGACAAAATAAGATGATGGTAGTTGTAAGAATAATTGACACTTCTGATTTATACCTTTCTAGGTCTTATTTCTTTTCATCTTCAGAGCAGTCCTGGGAAAGAAGCATTATAGGGGAGTGATTGCCAGTCCCATTTTATAGATGAAGAAATTGTACCCAGAAAGAGGAAAAAACTTGTTCAAGGTCATACAGAAAATTAATAACTAGAAGAAGAACCAGGTCTCCTGGATCTTAGGTCTGGGCTCTAAAGAGAAGTCTTTGTCTGAGTCCGCTGTAAGTCTTGGGACTAATTGGTTTCTACAATCATAATCTTTTTTCTGCCCATTTATATTAAATTTATCACAGCCTCACTCTTTTCCTATTTTTGCTCCAGGGAAGAATTGGGCCCAATACCTGAGTTAAGAGACTGGGACTTATGGATAAGATCACAAGTGTAACATGCACACTATGCTTATTGAGAACCCTTTCTAAAGAGAATAAATTAGATCAAATTAAGTTAATTCCAGTCATTAAAACTTGAGAAGTTGCCTTTTTTAAAATGTCCTCTTGACCCTAAGAGAAGGAATGACTTAAAATCTTTTCCCTCTTCATTTTATCCTCCCCTGAAAAAGGGGCACTTGGATTCCCAAGAAGTGCTTGGGTTGATGCTTGAAGGTTGACACTTGACAAGGTTTCAAGCGGAGGTCCAATCAATCAGTCAGTTAACATTTATTAAGTACCTACTGTGTGCTAGACACTATGATGAGTACTGAGGATTAAAAAAAAAAGGGAGGCAAAAGACATTCTTTGCCTTAAGGAGCTTACAAACTAAGAAGGAGACCATATGCAAACAATATATGCTAAGCAAGCTATATATAGGAAAAATAGGAAATAACAAGAGTGAAGGCACTGTAATTATGAGGAGTTGAAAAGACTTCCTGCAAAAGGCGGAATTGTAATTGGAACCTAAAGGAAGCCAGGAAACAGTATGAATGCAGAAGGGATAGTATTTCAGATTTGGGGGAGAGACAGGGAGCAGAGAGATGGAGTGTCTTGTTTGAGTTTAGACAGGAATTACTAGTATATGTCAGGGAGTAAGGTGTAAGAAGCCTGGAAAAGGAGAAGAGGCATAGGTTGTGGAAATTTTTGGATGCCAAGCAGAGCATCTCCTAGAATACCTCCAAGACTTTATTGATTTTTTTTTTTTTTTTTTTAATGCCGAGACAATTGAGGTTAAGTGACTTGCCCAGGGCTACACAGCTGGGAAATGTTAAGTGTCTGAGGCAGGATTTGAACTCCGGTCCTTCTGACTTCAGGGCTGGTGCTCTATCCACTGCACCACCTAGCTGCCCCCTATTGACTTTTTTTTTTAATCTTTAGAGCAGGATGCTACTTTTTTCCCCCATATAGAATTTCATCTTTTAAGCCCATTGCTTTAACCTATTGAAATCTTTTTGCCATCGAAAACATATTTTCTGGAGACTTTTCTTAGGATTGATAATGAACTATTAGCATAAATCCTACTTGTTCCAAGCCCACCTAACTGCAATCATGATTGGGTGATTGCTCATATGAAGAAGTTAAAAATTTCAATAGCATGAACATTTAATCTGATTCACCAGTATAGTGAAAACCAAATGCTATTTTGGGTTGGGCTAATACAAATGTAGAGTTCAGGTTGATAAAGGTGTTAGCCCAGATGTTCCTTGCCCTGTGGTCAGATCACACCTGGAGTATTGGAATTCACTTCTAGGCATCTCATTTTACAATGGAGACCGATAAGCTGGAACAAATGTAGACTTGAATAGAGGCATAAATGGGCACGCTTATCAAATTGGCTGATGACAGACACCAACATAGAATGGATAACTAATACGAAGGTTGTAAAATCTTAATGGTTGGATTAAAAAAGATCTCGGGCAAGTACAAGATGGGAAGACTTGACCAGATTATGGTTTACCTAGAAGATTTGTGGGTTTTAATGGACTTGCAAGCTCTATATGAGTCAGCAGTGTGATTTAGCCAACAAAAAACCTCAATGTCATCTGTGGCAGCATTAAGGGAATAAGGAAGTGAACTCTAATCCTTTAGAACATATTGGTGGGTACCCATTAGCATCAGCTCTTTCAAATAAATGAAACCCTGGCCATCCCCAAGTTATGCTCTTTTGCTTTCATTTTTCACTATAACCTTTTGGTTATCAAATTCATCTTAAATTTAGATCTCTTCCTCATTGATGCTTACTTCTAGTGCTCACTCCTTAAAACCACTTTTCTTCTCTTAATTCCTGACACAAAGGGCAAGGGAGAGGAATTGGCAAGCACTTTGTAGACACTGTTCATTCTCCATCTCTCAATAGAGACCTGGGAAAAAAACCTTAATTTGGAAAGGTCAAGGTCACCCACTGCATTTCAGGCCTTCACCTGGATTTGTCTCACTACTGGACTTCAATGATGGATCCAATTCACTGGACATCTCCCTGTGATGTCATTGGTCCTCTTTGAGAAATATAGACAACCACAGCTACTTTTTCTTTCTTGGAAATTCACTGCATCCTGAATGCAGATTTTTATTTTTCCATCTATGACCCTCCAAGTCATTCTTCCTCCTTCTTGATAAGCTTAGTACCTAGCTCATAGTTTGTACCTCAAACCGCCCTGTCCCCTTTAATGCCATATTCTCCCAGTTCCTCATCTTTCTCAACTTTGGTGACCACTGTCTGCAGTCACCTGCAGGAATGGTCAGACCTTAGATATTTATTCTCTTTCATCCTTTCTCCCTTTTATCTGAATTTTTTCAAATAGCCAGAATTCATAATTGTGGTATAGCAATCTGATTACTTATCTAGAATATTATGGAGAGTTCATCCTTCACTGTTATAATATCCAGTCTCAATCTCTCCATCTCATTTACAAATATACAAGTATATATAAATATACAAAGAGACCTTTTGCCTAATGGTTTAGATAAATTACAATCTAAGACTTCAGTTTCCCCTTCAGCAAAATGAGGAAGTTGAACTTAAAAATTTGTTTTTTGTTTCCAGCCCCATAGATTCCTCTTATCTGTGAAATATTTATTGTTCTGTGCCTAGCCCTAGGCTAGTTAGTAACTTGGGGGGAAGGGAAGAGTCAGGACAGAGATGACCACAGTGTAGTCCTCAGTGATCTCTCAAATCTCCTTCCAGTTGTTATAAAATTCTGTGTTCTATAGAATGCAGAATTCTCCTTTTAAATTTCCTTTTAGCTGAATTATTTCAGTTGTCCAAAAAAAATTGTCAATCTAAGTAAGTAACAATAGCCCTGGGGGATTACTTTGGTTTCTGCACTGGGGCAGAACAAGCTGGGGACACACCTACAGAAACCTCAGAAAGCTAGGAGCTGCGGGAAACAAGCCAGACCTCATTCCCAGTTTCCCTTGAGGTCCAGGAGCAAAAGGTGGTTCTTTGGAATCCTCCTTGGGAGGGTAGAATTCGGAGGAGCTTAAATCTGAAAGGGTGATTATAATTGGTAAAAGGGAATTTAGCCATCCTTTCGGATTCTGAGCTAGGAAAAGGACCTCAAATATCCTTTCATTTTACTGATGAAGAACAGGAGGCACTTAGATATAAAATTACTTGTTTATGGTCAAATAGATAGTAAGTAGCACTTCTATATAGAGAGTGTTTTACAGTTTAAAAAGGACTTTTCCTTATAACAATCCTAGAGAGGGTGTGCAAATTTTGTTTTGTTTTTTTTTTTTAAACTCAAGATCACACAGTATATGTTAGATCTAGGAACTAAAATCCAGAACTTAAAATGCACAATTTACACACCCACGCACACATACCCCACATACCCCATTGTCATTGCCCAGTAATTGTATAAAACACACAGTAGCATTCTATATCCTTATCATGCCTATTTCTCAATGGAGAGATTGGATTGGAATCAAGATTGGCATTGCACTAATATGAGTTTTGATGTTGATAAGGCTGGGAGAGGGGTAGGGAAGTGCTGAACCCCCGAAATTTAGAGATTTCAGGACTCACCAGTATGGTCCCTCAAATGCTGAGGAGGTTTTAGGCCCCAAAAGTATATTAGGGTTATGGATTATTGTCACAAGGAGTCTCAAAAGAATTTGTAATTTAGACTATCTTTCAATCAAGAGACAAAGTTTTTTTATACTGCTTAAAATAGGGAGCTAAATTCCATATGGGGCTTTTACCAAAGAAAGGGGTTTTAGGGATTAATAAAGGGGAAAATAAGATTTCCTTTTGGAACTCACAATTAATCCATTAATGAAGAAGATGCTATTAAGGCAGGCAAATTCCTAATTAAAGCCATAAGGTAGGCTAAGTTCCTAAAAAAGGAAGGAGGAGGAGTGGAGGGAAGGACACTGGGGAGATTTTTTTCTTGGGGAAAAATAATCTGGGGGCTGGCATAATAAACTTGGCTTTTTGATTGGAAATTGTAAACTGTGAAGTCTTGTTGATTTTAGTTAGGTATTTAACAACTAAAGGCTCACTTAAAAGATAATTCTGTCAATTGTTCCTTCTTGCTTGCCTCAGGGAGTAGCTAGGCAGATTCCAAATTGTTTACAATAATTCTGGCTCTCTCCATCCACACCCTCTTAGCTACCCAGGACTAAGGCTTTTATTTAATTTCAGTCCTGTGACTCCAAGTCCAATGTTTTGTTTTGTTTTTCTCTAAACTATTTGCTTTCCTTGAAAGAACTCAGGGATTAATTACTCCCAAGTCCTCATTGATATTACAAGGGAAGGGTATTGGATTTGGAAATAAGGAGACAGGTTTGAATTCTGATGTTAGTTATGCAAGTATTTGTATAGGGAATGTCTTTCTATTTCTTGGAACCTCGATTTCTCCACCTAAAAATGGGGATAATAGCATCATAAGGCAGCTGGTAGATAGAGTCAGGAAGACCTCAGATACTCACTAGCTGTGTGACCATAGGCAAATCACTTAACCCTGTTTGCCTCAGTTTCCTCATCTGTAAAAAAAAAAAAAAAAAAAGGAAATGCAGTGTCTTTTCCATGAAAACCCCAAATAGGGTCACAGAGAGTTGGACTTGACTGAAAAAACTGAACTAGCACAAATGCTATCACACTCTAAAGTGGTGTTATAAGGAAAGAGCTTTGTAAATCTTAAAAAGTGCTATGTGATGTGAAATTGCTGCCACTGGTATGGGTCAAGGGAAGAAACATCTTAAGATAATCGTCTAAACTCTCCTAAATAGCAGAGCTGATTTCAAACCCAGATTCTCTGAATCCAACATTCTTATCATTATATGACATCATAAGATGTTCCAAATGCTATGTAATTCAAGATTTTTTGTAGGGCCAGTGAGTTAGGGATCACTTGGACATTCAGATTCCTTAGAGACCTCTGTGCTATAGTTGGAGGATGGAGGTAATGTTCTTGGATTCTAAAATTCACAAAAAAAGTTAGGATGAGCTGGCCAAACCTATTCAGAGGTCAAGCTTGAAGCACAAATTGAAGGCTCATGGATCTAGAGTTGGAAGAGATCCCAGATGCCATCTAGTCCAATCTTTTTATGTGGCATTGTTGAGGGCGGTAGCCCCTTGATATTCCTTATTTGATCTCCAACTTCCTTTGGGACTTGGACCTTTGATACAAGATCTGGTCAAACTAGTTTGGGCTATCTGGGCTGGCTAGGGTTTTACAGCCCCCATTCTAATCTACTTAGATAAACCAAATGGCATCAGGAAATTCCTTTTGGGAAGAGACTTCTGTCTGTCCCCAAAAGATAACAAGAGAATCCTTATCTTATTTACATCACTCTGAGGAACCTCCCTACATCACTGCATAAAAGAGAGAACTCAAAAATCTTCTCTTTGCAAAAATGGCCTTGTACCATGCAGCCATTTTGCCCACCGGCTCTCCGGTGTTTCCATTCTAATCAATAAAGACTATGTTTCCATACAGCATTAAGTAGCAAATTCCTTTGCTGCCGAACCAGCCCTTGGTTACTTTGGGGAAGGAAGGAGAGAGAGAAAAGGAACAGACCCATCTCTGTTTAGACCACAGTTTACTCCTTCTCATTTACTCCTCATCAACATATGGGGAAACTGAGTCCCAGGAAGAACTTGATCACAGGTAGAATTATACCCAAGTATTTTGACTACAAGATGGATGCTAATTGTCCTCTATCACGTGATCTACACTTTAGATTCTACAGGATCTGCAGTGGATTATTTCCAGTGTTGTATAAAATATTGGAGACAAGTCACCTTACTTGAGAACAGGTTGTCATTAGAGTTCATAGAGTGGGGTAAAATACATAAGAAATTAGGACTTCAGAATTGAGATGGACCTTAGAGATCAACTTATACCTGAATAGGAATTCCCCCTACACTGCTCAGTTTCCATGACTCCTAGTGTTAGAGGGAACTTGCTATGTCCCATGGCAGATCATTTTACTTCGAAGCTAGCTCTGTCTGTTACATTAAGCCTTTTTGCAACTCCTATCCACTGTTCATTGCTTTGCCTTTTGGACTTAAGTAGGACAGATCCAATCCTTATTTCACTGGGCAGACCCTGAAGTACTTAGGACTTCCTCTCATCCCACTGCTCTCCCAAAGTCTTGTTTTCTTCTTGTGCAATGAAAAAAGAAGAATGCTATAGGGGGAGGTGGAGACTTCATGCACAATTTTCACCATCTTTTAAGGGCTTTGGACTAGCAATCAAGGAATCCAGTTCTAGCCTCAGCTTGGCTACCATCTTGCCAATGTTACCTTGGACAGGTAAAGTGAGGGTGTTGGATCTAGATTCTATTGTTTCCTCATAGGTATGAGAGGCCTGGACATAGGGAGATGGTTCATTCTAATCTCTCTTCATGTATGATATACATCTGTATTTAGGTTCAAAGTATAATAAAAAATAATTATAATAATAGTGGTTGACATTTGTAGAATGTTTTAATAATTAGGCATTTTTCCTTGCAACATTTCCCCATTAAATAAAGAAACTAAGGTTCCTACTGAGAACCTGGTTGGTTGCCAAAGTAAACTGAGTCTCTTAGAAATCAGCTGGGGAAGATAGTGGCAGAAATGATACAGAAAGGAGGTTGTGTATGACCTTGGGCCTCATCTCTAAAATGGTGACCTGGACCACCAATAAAATCCTTTTTAGCTCTAAATACCATTCAGCTCTAGTTTTCTATGACTCTGAATCTCTCTCTCTCTTTTCTCCAGGTGAGGAAAATTGCTCCTGAGTATTATGACAACCTCCCCCAGCACCATTCCTGGGTCCAAGTTCTCTGGGACTTCGTCTTCAAAGATACCATGGGGCCTGCTGCAAGGACAAAGAGGATCTACAAGAAGGACTTGAAAGCCTTATAACCTGCCTTCCTTTAATTGATGGGGCCAATTTGGGCCATATTTGGGAAACTAACTTGCTTGGGGAAAAAAAAAAAAAAAAGATTGGCCCAGAACTTCACAATGTGAACTGTAGAACCTGAATGTTTTTTTTGAAATGGTCAAAGTATTGGAATGTGTTCTTGTTTAAATAGAGCAGAAACAACAAACCCCACCTATGCCTATTCTGCCTCCTGGAAACTGCCATTATATTCTGAGCAGGGGGCCAGATATCATGACCTGCTGAACTTTTTGCTTTAGTACTGAAAAACAGAATTTTCCCTTTGCACTGATTTAGCCACAAAAGAACTTTAATTTTGTTTCAGAAGATCTGGGTTTCTTGCTGATTCTACTACTTTTACTATGTTCTGGATCAGAGTTGGTCTGAGAAAGTTGGACTAAAAAGATAATCTCAATGGTTCCTTACAGTTCTAAATTCTGTGATCCAGTATCCTGAAAGTGGCAGGGCGGAGAACAAGGGATAGGGCAGTAACTTTCCTCTGAGGTGGTCTGGAGCTTCTCACTAAAGGACCTCAAGGATGGTCCTTTTGCTGTTTTTGGATTATTAATATTTTTCTGCATCATGCAAATTTGGGTCCATCCAGAAGAACCGGTTCTTCAGCATTTTCATTCCTCCAGTGCCTTTTTGGCTTCTTGTTTCTGAACACATAAGCTGGTTTCTGGGGCAGAAGATTAATGCTTGGAAGGGACCTTAGATTCATCCAATATAGGATATCAGAGGCATTGGAGGGAAGAGGATGGGAACAGCCCTTAGAGATAATCTAGGGTTCTTTTTTTTGGTGAAGAAACTGAGGCTCAAGAGAATATAGGCACTAAACTCGCTTGTCTGGTATATCTGATACCAGAATACCCCCAAATCCTTTGCCAATGTTTTTCTGCTTCATCACATTGTTTCCTGGGGTTCCTTTAATTGAACAGGGGCTTTTTTTTTTTTTTTTTTTTTTTTTAAGACTCCAAGTAATGAAGTTGTAATGGCAATGTAACAGGCACTCAGTGGAGAATATATTTGAGTCGGGGTGCCTGTGCCTGCTTATAATATCATACCACTTAACTTATGGACCCTAAGGCTGATGGATGAGACACCACACTAGGTCACTCCTGGTAGCTGCGTGGTCATAGACATCAGCCTATTTCTTGGGACAAATGTTTCTTTGCACCTTAACCCCTGCAAATTGCGTCTCCTGGCAAGTTTCTCTGTGAAGGAATGCTGGACTAGATCATTTTAAATCCAGTGAAAGATGATGTGGAAAGAGCATTGGAGTCAAAGGCAGGAGTCTGGATTCCTGCACTGCCCCCAGAACCTTGTGTGACCTTGAACAAGTCATTTTTCCTCATTGAATCTTAAGTTTCCTCATCTATAAAATTAAATGATCAGAATGGATTATCTCTAAGGCCTTTTTCAGCACTGACATTCTAGGGATTCTTATGCCTCCAATATTCTACATTTCATGAGTCCAAGCACCCTTCCATGTTTGATATTTTATGAGCCTAATTGTTCTCTTTTATGTTTATATATCGCTCACTCTTAGGGTTACCAACCATGAGTGGGTAGGAAAAATATCCACAAATTGGCCTATGGGCCACTCCACTGGATGCTTCATCTGACCTGTGAGGACATTGACCAGAGTTGTCCTGTGAGAATCAAATGCAATGAATGTTTGCAACTTGTATTTCTTAAAGATATCCAGATTTAAAATAAAACAAAAAAATTAAATCTAGTCTTGGACTTCCTATGCCTGTGGAATATGTTTAAAAGGGAAATGGGATGAGGAGGGGATGGTCTTAAGGCTTTGTTTCCAACCTAAACTGAATGGCCATGGTCCTTGTGTTCTTCTACAGGTCTGGAATTCTCCTACCCTACATCTCAGATTGGAATGGGAGTAAAGATAAAGAGGGTTTTGTGTAAAAATTTGTTACTTACAGGATCCTAAAAATCTAGAAAGAGACCACATGCCTCTCCTTTTCCACAAAATGCAAGTGGATGACCTGGCATTGATCAATCAGCCGGTGACAGAAGAATAAGGAACACACATTTGATTCTTTCCTCTTCCTTCTGATTCAACACAAGAACAAAGTCCCTGGCAGTTATTTGAGGATCCAAACTGGGCACTGCTCCTCCTCAGATAGCTGCTGCTCTTCCCTCACTGCCTTAGGCATTATCATCATCTTATATAAGAATAAATTGAAAAATTGGGGAGTTTGGAGAAAACTTGAGAGGTACAAACATCACTGTCTTTACATATTTGAAGGTTTGGTTGTTTTGCAGAAGGAGGATTAAAGTTGTTTTCCTTGAAGTAGGGGATGGAAAGTCCAGTTCAATATTTCAACTCGGCAGAAGAAAGACAATTAGATCTATCCAGCAATTGAACAGAATTGAATCTTGAGGCTCTGATTTCTATCATTTGGAAATGTTTAAACAATGATTGAAATGTATGTAGAGGGGGATTCTTATATAAGAAAGGGCTGAATATTTAAGACCTTGTGGCTTTAACCTCCATTCTTTAATTTTAAGATCTTTTCCAGTTCAAATATTACATATTCTAAGGTTCTTTCCCAGTTCTATGTATCATGGTCTTTTCTCAGTTCTTATTCTTTTTGATCCCTCTGCAACTTTTGACACAATTGATTACTTTTTTTTTTCCAGGTTTTGAAGACACTGCTCTCTCCTGGTTCTTCTTCAACCTGATTGTTCCTTCTTGTTACATTTAATCTGGCCATTCTCACCGTGGGTGTCCCTTGAGGCTCTCTCTCCTGTATCCTCTTCTCTTTTCTTTCTATATTTTTGTTTAGTGATCTCATCAACTGCCATGGATTCAATGATAGTGATAATAGGATCAGTCTAACTTATCTAGCCCTATCTGATGTTAGGTCTTACATCTCCAACAGCCTATTGGCTACCTTTATCTGGATTCAGGATGTCACTAACATATCCTCTTTCCCCTCTAAACCCTCCTTTTCCCTCTCTTTGAGGGTATTATCATCCTCCTAGTCATCCAGACTTAAAACCTAGACGATCCTTCATTCTCTCTTATTCCCCATGCTTCCAAGTTCTATTGATCATCTTGATTATATGCCTTTTTTCCTCTCTTAACTGCCATCATGCAGGTGCAGGCCCTCATCACCTCATGTCTAGATTATTATAATAGCCTGCTGCTTGATCTCTCTGTCTAAAGTCTCTTCCCCATTTTATCCTATCCCTGACTCAGCTGGCAAAATAATCTTAAGGGCAGCTAGATGGCACAGTGGGTAAAGTACCAGGCTTGGAGTCAGGAAGACCTGAATTCAAATCTGGCCCCAGACACTTACTAGCCAGATGATCCTGGGCAAGCCACTTAGCTCTGTTTGCCTCAGTTTACTCATCTGTAAAATGATCTAGAGAAGGAAATGGCAACTCACTCCCTGCCAAGAAAACCCCAAATGGGACCATGAAGAGTTGGAGTCAGACACGACTTAAAATTCTGAACAAGAAAGATGGAGAAAATGTTAACAGAGCAGATTAAATTAAAAATCCTGTTTTTTGGATAGCTGCATGTTTACCATTTACTATCACCCTACTTTCTTGTAGCTCATATTGGGCTCTTAAGGATAGTGGGGCAGGCTTTATTCTGAGCCACCTCGGGTGTGTTCTTTTCCAGTTTCCCATCTCCCAGACTCTATCCTTAAATTACCTGGAAATGCTACCATTATTAACTTTCTTTTGCATTTAAATATTGTTTTCTCCAGGCTCTGAAGCCCTGGACCGGGACTAGACTGATAAGACTGAGGTTTCAGCTTGTTATTAGTCCTTCATTTTTGAAGTGGTCTAGTAACATCATGGGTGGTGATTTGTGTGTGAATTGGATTTAAGCTAGACAGAGTTGCACAAAGTTAACAGCCTTGCTTCCTCTTCTAGAGTCTTCTGAATCCAGGGCAGGATAAAAGTCCAGGGGACTATCCATGGCCAAGGATGCAGTAGATGCATCCTTGTCTGTATCCTTGCAGGATGCAAAGATTAGCATCTTTGTCTAACCAAGTTCTAAGCGTTCCATGATGCTTCCTCCAGTTACCTTCACAGGGCTGTTGAAGCAAATTGTTCTCCTCTGCCCACTCCACTCAGAGGAGTTTGAAGGCTTGGGGAAGGCATTCCCCTAATGCATCAATAGGTTGGAAACTTCTGGGTAACTCTCACCCTTGGATTACTCCATTCTTGGGTATGATTTCTGTGTGTGCTACAGGTTTTTGGAACCTCAGGTGAGAACTGAGCAACAAGTAGAATCTAAAGGTGAATGAGCATCCCTCTGTGAATACCCTCATTACACCCCTAGTTTGAATTAGTAGTTAAAAGAATGTGGGATTTAGAGAAAGAAAATTCTAGTTCACTCATGTCATCTTTGCCAAATAAGATGCTATTCCAATGTTTGGGGGCTATTATCATGACTTAACTTTACCTTTCCATTGGGAAAGCTAGCTGACATTAAAGAGCTGGGGAAAGGAAAGATTTACTTTAATAAGAGTGGAGTTGGTGGTGAAAAAAAAGAATGAGGTGGGACATAACAGAACCAAATTTGGAATGGGAAAGAAAAGAGTTTGATTTTGTAGCAGACACTCATTAGTATGACCTTGGGCAAATTGTTGAGTATTTGCCTGTTTTCTCATCTGTAAAATGGGGATAATAATAGCACTATCTCCCAGGATTCAGAGTAAATCTAGACATCCTTATTGTCATTGATCTTCCTTGAAAATGAAAGATGAATGGTAACAAGTGTGAGAATTAAACGAGATCATTATGTAAAGTGCTTCACAAACTTTAGAATGCCATGTAAATGCTAGGATGATGATGTTTGGTGTTATGAAAAAGAACACTTTTTGGGAGGGTGGTTTAGGCATTTTGGATTCAACTGTCTTACCTTGGAGAAATTGTTTCTCCTCTTCCTAACTTAGTCTCTCTTAGAGGAAGTTGGACCAGCTGATTTTTAAGATCTCTTGAAAATCTGGCATTTTATGTTCTATGGATAATTATTTCAGATAAGGAATCAGTAGGGAAGTAGGAAGTTACTGGGAAATTCTTATTTAGGGATAGAAGAAACAAGAATCTAAAAGTAATAGCATAGGAGGCAGCTAGGTGGTAACAGTGGGAAGAGTAGGGAAAAAAGGAAGACCTGAATTTGAATTTGATCTTAGAAACTTACCCGCTATTTGATGCTGGGCAAATATTTTCAACTGCCTTTCTTCTCTCTCCCAAATAAATAAAAAATAAGAGAATTTAGTAATGATTATATTAATATATAGTACATTATTTGTAAATAGTATTGCTAAATACTATTTACTAATAATAGTAATAAAGGTAAGAATAAGTAATAGGAGATATGGCATGGCCCTTGTCAGATGTGATTCACATTCTTTTCCAAACAGCTCTTTCTTATAGAATCAAACCTCAAATGATCCCAGGAAATAAAGAAAAAGAAGGATCTGCGCTTTTATTTAACTGAGGGAAGAGAGGACAGAAATAACAATTTATTAAATACTTATTATTAAATACTATGCTAAAAGCTTTACCGATATTATCTTGTTTGGTCCTCATAAAGTCCCTGGGAGGGAGGATTTATTTTGATTCCCATTTTACAGCTAAACTGAGGCAGAAGTTAACTGATTTTCTTAAGGTTACATAGCTTAAATGGAAGCCAGATTTGAACTCAGTTCTTAGTAATTCCATGCATCTGTTATAGCTGCTTCAATGGGCTTTTTTTTCAGGGGTCATAATGGCTATTTAGCTCTGACAAGGACCCCATCCTTGGGTGAGCCACCTCATAGGGAACATTTATCTAGACTGATAAAAGTCTTTTGTAGGAATCTGTATCTGGGTCAGACCTCTTTCTAAGTAATGCTTAACAACCCATTTGTCACAGGCTCAAATAAGGAAGACAGGATTCCTTGGAATCGTTCTGTGCTTAGTACTGACCTCCAACAAAACCCACTTCTGTAATCTTTGAAGTGTTAGTTCCAACCAAAGGTGTTTCTAGGAATCGTTATACAGTTCTCTCTTCCACATGTAGGATTAGAGGCATGGTATCTCCTGCAATCTGGAAATTTTCTAACTTTTATGTTCTCTCTTTGTACCAGAGAGGTCTGCATATTTTTTTTTTAGTGGTGCTGGTTTTATGCAATATTATAAATATATTTTATGCATTTTTAAGTTTCTAAACTTTTTGTTTATTGTCTGCTAGCCTTCCTGTATCCTCTATAGTTATCACAAAACTCACCCAAAATTTCCATTTAATTTCTTACGCTTACTCTCAATATAGCAAAACTATACTGGACAAAGTCATGATGCAGAAGGGATAACTACTCAGGACAAGTCCTGGAAGCTACAAACAGGATAAGCAGGGGGAAGTGCTCAAGTAAGTGAAGGTATCATTGAGACTGTTCAGTCCATTGCTACTCAGGAACCAAACAGGGGAGGAATAGAATTCAGCCCACCACATACCAGGTTAACTCATAATAAATGCTGTCTACATGCTGAACTCTGGGGTAGCTAGGCTGCTACAAGATGGCAGGTGTTGTCAGGGCCCTATCAATTTGGCATCTTAGGCAAAGCTTGTGGGGCTCCATCCTATTTATGGCTCTGCCCCTAGGAAACCTTCTGTGATCATCTTTATTCCCAGCCAATGTTCCCTTCTTTCAACCTAGAATCCCAGACTTGGAAATAGGAAGTTTTTGTTCTTCAGCCATTTGTCATGTTGACATGACCCCATTTGGGGCTTTTCATGGCAAAGAGTGATTTGCGATTTTCTTCTCCAACTCATTTTCCAGATGAGGAAACTGAGGCAAATAGGATTAAGTGACTTGCCGGGGGTCCCATAGCCAGTAAGTGTCTGGAGCTGGATTTAAACTCAGGAAGATGACTTCCAGCCTAGTATTCTATCCATCCCACTCAGCTACCTCCTGTCCCACAGGCAGATCTAGGGATTCAAATCCCAGTTCTACACTTAATTAGTTTGAGTAACTCCGGGGAAGCTACTTCCTGCTCCTGAGTTTTAGTCTTCTGCAAATTGGGAGAGATAATACACTTGGAGCTTCCTAATCTTTTTGGGGATCATGGACTTCATGGGTTGTCTGATAAAGCCTATGGACTCTTTTTTAGAATGATGTTTTTAAATGCACAAAAGATACAATTACAAAGGAAATAAAAATGTACTTCTTTCCACTTTCCCATCTAAGTTCAGGGAACCACTGGATTTATGCATGGACTTCGCTTAAGAATTCTTGAACCAAGTAAATGTGTGATGATGTGAAAATCACTTTACCCGAATCTCAATTCCCTCATTTGTAAAATGGCATTTACTTCATAGGAGGAGCATAAATATCATATGGAATGACATGATTTGTCAGTTATTAAATTCTAGTTTATAATATCAAGTTGTTTATGTTTTTTTTCTTTTCTCAAGATGATGATCTCTAAACTCACAATCCACACTTCTATAAATGATGGTAGGGTTATCATGAGGGAATGTATTTTGTTGACCTTAAAAGTATATTAGAAACATGAAAGTTTTTTTTTTTTTTCTTTCCTTTATTTCTGGAGAGGTATGGTATGGTGGAAAGAATTCTGGATTGGAAATCAGAAGTCTTCAGTTTCAGTCCTGACTGCTAATTCTCAGCATGTGTTCTCAGCTTGTTTCCTTTAAGATAAGGGCGCTAGTGTAGACTAAGATGGTCAAGGTCCTCCCTAACTTTCACAATCTTATATTCTTGTCTCTGGATCTCAGTTTTCTTTCTGGATCTTATTTTTAATAAATATTTTGTAAGAGTCATGTTAGGAGAGAAAAATTAGAGGGAAAAGCCATGGAAGAGATAAAAAAAACAAAAACAAAAAAGAAGTGTGAACATAGCCGTTTTCTTATCTCTGAAATGGACAGGGGACTCCCTTGTCACAAAGGCCTTGTGAGGATGAGATGAGATAACAGGTAGAAGAGTCCAGTACAAATGGGAAACGTTGCCATTCTATGTATTGATGTTTTTATGGTTGATGAGACAAATCCAAGACGCCGAGAGCCAGCGCTCTGGGTGGACAGGAAACAGTTTATTACCCACATGAACACAGATACTGTGGCGCACTGACATACCGTTTGGATATTGTGACACCCTGGAATCCACCCACTCATCCCACGCCCCAAGCACCTCTGCCTTTGTGTTTCCAGGTGGGGCCCCACTCGTGACAACTGTCCCCTTACTGTTGGCAGATGCTCCTCAGCTGCTGATGGCTGGGCCCAGGGCCCTTTCTGTCACTTAGGAAGCAAATGGTTCCTGCTGTCCTCTCTACCACTAGAAAGAAATGTCCTACACGTAGATAAGCAAATACAAAATACGAAAAAGGCAACAAAAAACCGAACGGGCAGTGTCAGGTGGGCTTGAGAAAATCCAGGAATTTCAGATCCTTTTTTTTTTTTTAATTTTTTTTTCCCTTTAGGTTAAGACATTTTAAATGAAGTGAATCTCAGACAGCAAAGCTTCACTGTGTGCTGAGTCTGCTAATAAAAAGGGATTCTGGACCAAGAAGGAGAGGATGGGATGGGGTTAGGGGATGGGGTGAGAAGTGCCCTTGGAGCACCTTGGTGCCCCATGAGATGATTCAATCTTCCTAGAGTCCTGGGCCAGGCTGGAAACCCCGGGACTAGTTCGAGGCTGACCCATCACTATGTCGTGCTGATCCGGCTCAGCTCCTGCCGGATTGCTGTAGGGACAAAGGAAGAAATTGTCTCAGAAGTGGGCAGAGCCTTCCCCAGGAGTCTCAGTGATGGTGTTATAAGAGAGTCTAGTGGGTACAGGGAAGGGGACCAGATTGGGAATCTAGAGTTGCTCAGTGGCTTTGGACAAACCATACCATCTGAGACTCAAGTCTCCTCATATGAAAGATGGGGAGGAGAACAAGGGCACTACTTACCTTACTGGGCCCTTTAAGGGCTTAAACTTGGCAAACTTGACTTGAGCTATTCTAGATCTAAAAGGAACTTCAGAATCATAAGCTACAGGGTCAGGGCTGGCAGAAGTTTTAGAGATTTAGTCCATTCTTTTCATTTTATAATTGAGAAAGTTGACTAGCTAAATACTAGCAGTTATCATTTTTTAACAGAACCCAGAGAGACCTCTGTCTGTACTCCCTGAAACCCAAGAGCTGCCACAGGGTCAGAGAAGTTTGAGCTGATCAAACAGCTTCAGCTACCTCTCTGGGCTTAAAACAACCCCCTTGTTTGTTGTTAATACAGTTTGTACCAGGGGAGAGTAGGGTGGGGCAGGACAGAGAAGGGAAGGAATAGTGGGTGTGTGGAGAACAGAGTTAATAGTTCACTTTCAGTGATTCTTTTCTCTCTGGATTCCCAATCTCTCCCTCTCCCCCTTTTCACTTATTAACTTTTTGAATCAAAGTCTGATATTTGAACAAAGCCAGTGAACATTACTTCCCTTGTCATTCTTCCCCTTTGAGTCCCAGGACCTGACTGAACATTAGGGATCCACCTTGGGAATTACAGAAGAGAAGGGAAATTCCAAACTACTCCTTCCACTTTTTTTTTTTCCTGCATAAGCCAGAGTTTCAATAGCTGTGATAATGGTGTTACTAGTCCCAAATACCTTAATCTAGTCATCCCTTTATTTCTTACAAACAAAAAAAAAACTCAAACACAAATATTTCCAGCTCATACTTATATAGTTGTGTGGGAAGCAGGGAGGAAATGATTTTCCCCATTTTCAGAGGAGAAATTTGAGGCAAAGAGGTTACATGACTTGTTCAAAATCACACATCTAGTAAGGGGAGAGCCAGGACCACAGCAAAATTGTCCTGACCCCCATCTCACTCTCCTTTCCCCTAGGAATGCAGCTCCACAAGCTGTGTCTCCAGCTACTCCGGGCACTGAAGTGGAGAGGGATGCAGCTTCTATAGACTAGGTTTTCTCTGATAGAATGAAGGATTTGGCTAAATAATTCTAGATGGCAACTGTCCTGGCTCTGTCTTAGTCTTGATCATTTTTTTTTTTCCTCCACAAGGGCAGATGTGACTCAGATAAAATTCCATGCTGTATTATAACCAATCGGTCAATATGCATTCATTAAATGTCTACTCTGTATCCCAAACTGATTTCTATAGAATATGGTTTCATAATGAATTGTGCCAATCTTTTTTTTTTCTTTCTTACCAATTTTGCCTTCTGAAATATATCCTACCTGAGGCTGCTATAAGGAAGCTGATATGGGGAATGACCAGCACTGACTAGAGAAATGCTGGGATACCTGGACTCTCTGGAGTTAATCATGTGGCTTTGGGAAAATGACTTCCTCATTTGGATCTTCAGTTTCCTCATTCACAAAATGAGAATTTGCTTTTCCCTGGGCCCACTTGTCATTTAAAATCAAATTTCACTTTTTATTTCATTTCACTTTTATTGAACTCAATAATTTTGATATGCACACCCTTCCTCAATTAGACTGTAAGCCTCTGGATTAGGGGCTTTCTGCTTGCACTCAGGGTTCATAGCAGATTCAAAAATTATATATTGATTGACCTTTTCATTTTCATGCTAATTCTGTTGACCCGTATATTCAGAATTTTAAGCAAAGGATAACTCCATAATGGGGCTTCTGTTCTCCTCTTTCATTAAACCTTAAAGTCTCTTCATTTCTTAGTTTCTTCAACTATAAAATGAGGAATGTGGACTAGATAGTTAAATTCTAAGATCTTTCCCAGCTCTGACATTCTATATTCTATGATTTTAACATCACTCTTACTTCTAAGGCCTTATAGACCTTATCTATATCATATAGATCTTATCTATGTTCTATGATCCATGTCCGACCTTCTGTGGTTCTTAATTCTAAAGTTCCTTCCATTTATGAGTTTCAGTTTAAAAATTCCTTTCAGCTTTATGATTCTGAAGTCTCTTTCATTTCTTTTTGGACTATGTATTTGTATATTATCTATCTACACACATTATATATACACACATATAAAAACATATATTACCATATATAGCATATGTAGCATATGTAGCATATATACATTTACTAATCTGTTTTTATATTGATCAGATTTTTTCTCTGGAATCTTCCTCTTTTCCCATTCCCAAATAATTCATTCCTTTCATTTTTAGCATTCCGTATTTTAAGACTTCCCACTCACAAGGTCTGTAGTTCTTCCCATTTTTGGACCAAACCCTGCCATATGATTTTGTAGGAAACAGATCAAGCCTATTCACCTGAGGCCCAATTTCTATTCAGTAGGACCTGCCTGGGGTCCTTACCATCAATGATTTCCTCTTTGACTTTGTGTAGCTCCCTGACCACTTCCTCCAGTATTTCCTGTGTAAGATGGGAAAAAAAAAAAAAACAATAATAACCCCCCCCCAAAGTTAACATATGGTCACTCATTTCTTTGTCCCACTCTACTTCCCCTGAAAGAATAGTAGCTCTTGATATTGGGGACAGTTTGGGTTTTGTTTCCTTCATCTGAAGATGGGAGGCTCAGGACTAAAGAACTGAGGAATGTCTCTACAGAATGTGAAAGACCCAGGCTAGATCTAGGTGATAAGGGGTTCAGAGTCTCCCTAGGGATTGTTAGCATCTCAGGGCTATCTTTAGGCATCTGGATACTTCCTAGGGGTTGGATTAGGGTAGTTCTTGCCCTTTTTCTTTAATCCATCCTTCCTTCCCACCCTACCCCCCCAAAAAAAGAAGGGAAAAAAATCAAAGTCAATATTGATGGCAGCTTCAAAGAGTCACCAAATGAATGTTGAAGAGGAAGGCAGTTCCTAGGATGGAGAGGATTTCTTGGTTTGGTGTAACAAGTTGATTGCATAACATTTATACAAAAGAACTCCTCTTTTCCTTTGTCTACTTCCTGAGTAATAAGTGACTCAAGGCCTAGTTTGCCAGCTGCAGGCAGTGGGTGGAGCAGGGTGAGTCCCAGTTCCTGAATTTTTCTTCTTTCTCTCTCTCTCTCCCCTTCTTTTTTACCTCTCCCTTTTCTCCCTCCCTTTTTGAGGGTGAATGGAAAGGTCACTTACCTGTTTCATCCGGTCAAAATCTAAGGCATCTAGAGCACCTTCATTGCCACTACCAGCAGGCTTCATCCTAGGAAGGGGAGGGGAGAAGGAGGTAGAGCAGGAGTGGGGGACTGGCCCTCCTTGCACCTCCACTCCCCCAAGACACACTTCGAAGGACCCCTTAATGACACGTGGGCAGCCAATGTGCAGGACCTACATACCCTTCTGTCTGTCCAACTTCAGTGCTCCCAAGGCCCAGTGAAACTCAAATGCTGGCTTTTTAAGTCTCAAGAGGTCTAAACCATACTGTCCTTGTCCTGACTTCTCAGAGCTCCAGGCTTTAGTTCACACTCCTCCTAATAGCTTTACCTTGGTCCCATAGCTAGTTAATGGCAGAGTACAGATGTGAGCCCAGGAATGGTTTGTCATATAGAGTGATGGAACTATAGCCAGGGACTTGAGTTTGACCATCTCTGCCCACAGGTCAGCATCAGTTTCCTCATCTGTAAATCGGGAATACTACTATTTATACCGTCTCCCTCCCAGGGCTGCTATGAGAAAAACAATTAGTAGTAATATCAATCACTAATGGTACTTAATAATTATTAATAGCTCATATCACACTAATAACTAATAGTAATGAATATTTAATATTAATAATTTAACATATATTAGTTATATGGTAATAATATATTAAATTCAATAATTAATAATAGAGTATTATTACTAATATTTAACAATTAATATTGATTACTATTAGCAAAAATCTAGAGTTTGGCTTTGGATTAGGGATCTGGCTTTCAATCCTGCTTTCTTGGAACAACAAGGAAGATCTTGCTTACCTCAACTTGAGACTTTTCGCTTTTATTCTTTCTCTGCTTTCTGGGACTCACCTATAAGACTTGGATCCATGAGGGCTCTGTGCCTATTGAAGTCTGGGAACAATATTCCCATTGATGCTGCCCAGAATTCTCTCTTCTTTTATTCCTAAATCCCAGAGCTATAGAATGATTTCTAGTGCTGGTGTCAAGAGTAAGCAAGGGACTTGGATAAAAGGCTGGGTGGATCATAAGAGACTCTCAGAGCATGGGTTCAGGTTTTTTTATGTTTTGGAGACAGGCCTTGGTGACATTCTATGGGACTGTGTGAGAGATGGAGCTGTGTGATAGCAGATAGAGAGATAGCTGTGTGGCACTAAACACTAGGAGAAGATAAGTTTACTGATTATTTTTCCCCTAAAGTAACTTATTTTAAAAAAGGAAAGAAGACTTCACTTTCTGACAATTAAAAAAATTAGTTGTTAATAGAATAGTTAATGAGCATCTAGGAAAAAAAAGTGATAATTACGAGGAGATCACATTGTGTACAGAAGTCATCAGAAATCAACTTGATTTCGTTTTTGTTGAGGGTTTGACACTGAGATAAGGGGAATTATGTAGATAGTTTGCCTAGATTTTAGCTAAGTACTTGACAATATTTTTTCATGTTAATCTTATAGATAAGGTAGAGAGATAAGGGCTAGATCACAAGGGAATTAGGTGGACTTGAAACTGCTTAAATAGACCTATATAATTAGTGGTTCAAAGTCAGTTCTCCTGTGGAGTGAATGAGAAACCTGGGTTTGATTCTGTTCTGTTTAATATTTTTATCAATGACCTGAATGGAGGTATTAGATAATAATAATAATGATAATAGTAGCCAACCCAAAGTGTTTTAAGGTTTGCAAAACACTTTATATATATTGTCCCAATGTGATGGAAAGCTTATCAAATCTGTTGCAAAACTAGAAAGAATAGATAACATTTTGAATAAAGAGTTAGGATGCAAAATAATAAGCAGCCAAATATGCTATGATGAAATTTAATAGGGATAAATGTTCAATTTCTCAATTATAAGATTTGGAAAATTGTGTGGAATCAGAGAGCAGTTTGTTGGAAAAGCTTGGTGGGGTGTTAGTGAACTCTAAGTTCAATATGTGTCAATAGTGTCACCAAGCAGATAAAAAATAACAATAATAATTTAAAAATCCAACCATCTACATTGAGATGCTACATTAAGAAAGACATAGTCTTCAGGGCAAGGGAAGTTCTTTTTTTTTTTTTTTTTTTTGAGGTAATTGGGGTTAAGTGATTTGTCCAGCTAGGAAGTGTTAAGTCACCAAGGTCAAATTTGAACTCAGGTCCTCCTGACTTCAAGGCTAGTGCTTTATCCACTGTACCATCTAGCTGCAAATTTTATCCCAGTTAGAGAAGATGCTGATGATCTGAGAGCTTTCAGAAGAGAGGACTTAGTATGGTAAACAACACAACATGAGGTTGTATTGAAGGAAACAAGAATATATGGTTGAGAAAGAGAAGATTAGGAATGGGGGCTATAAATGGAAAAAAGATAGCTCTTTGGTAAAAGAGTTTATCTGGCAGACTAGCTCAGCCTGATTCCAGAGATCTGAAATAAAAACAATGGATAGGAAATGCCAAAAGGCAAATTTAGGCTCAATGTATAGAAAAAAGTCCTAACCATTAGAGATGTCCAAAAATGCCTGTGGAGTAAGGAATTCTTTCAAACTAAAGGTCTCACAGCAAAGAGCTGTGAGCAAAGGGTTATATGTCATAGGGCAAAAAATCTTGATTAATGGAGGGATTCTTGTGGATTAGATTAGATGAATCCTTTTAGATTTGAGTTTCTAGTTTCTTCTGAAGATCTTAAGAATGCAGATCTACAATGGACATACTGCTCACTAGTTTCTTTTATTCTTCTCTCACTGATTCTACCAAAGTTATAAGCTCAAAGAGGACAGGAATCCTGCTTTCTTTTTTCTTTTTCTTTCTTTTTTAGCACCTTTGATGGCTTAATAGAATCTTTGCTGACCTAATTTGCATGTTCATGGGCCAATCCTTTCTCCATATTGGGCCTTAGTTTTGGGGACTGTAAAATGAAAGGTTTGGACTTTTGTTGTTGTACAGTCATTTTCAATCTTGCATGACTGACCCCATTTGGAGTTTTTTGACAAAGATACTGAAGTATTTTGCCATTTCCTTCTCTAGTTCATTTTACAGTTGATGAAATTTAGGCAAACAGGGTTAAGTGACTTGCCCAGTATCACACAGCTAATAAGTGTCTTTAAGCCCAGACTTGAACTCTGGAAGAGGAGGCTTCCAGATTTTTGGACCAACACACTCTGTGCACCACCTAGATGCCCCAGAGATTTGAACTAGCCAGTCTCTGAGGCAGGGGGTTCTTAACTACTTTTTACCCTTGGCAATCTGTTGAAAGTCCATCCTTTTTAGAATGTTATTATTTTTTTTAATTGAAGGAAATGCTAATTTTCAATTGGAAATTAGTGAAAAAAATATGTTAATTTCCCTTCTCTAACCAACTTCTTCTGTCCCGAATTAAGAACTCCTGCTCCGAGGGTTCTTTTTCTGAATCTTGTCTATCTATTCCCTGATTGTTCTCATCAAGAAAGGTAACAAGGACTACTTTAGACATAGGATCATAAATCTAGACCTGAAAGGGATCTAGTGACCATCTAGCACCTTTCTCTCCTTATTTTACAGATGAGGAAACTGAGGTTCATGGAGATTAATACTCTTGTCCATGGTCACACAGAGGAGGAATTTGAATTCAAGTTAGGAGAAATATATCCTGAATTTCCATTCCCAATGGCTTTATGCTACTAGCTTCTTCAGGAACTACATCATAAATCTAGAACTGGAAAAGACCTCTGGTTATCCAGCCCAATTTCTTCACTTTTTACTACTAAGGAAACTGAGGACCCAACAGGAGAAGTGCTCATGGTTCCAGAGGAAACAGATCTTCAGCTAGTAGGGGTGGCTATAAAGAGGTTTTATATATAAGAACATGTGGAAACAGAAGCATCTTTGTGGATAACTTCCCATGTAAACATTAGAAATGTTCCTCTGAAAGCAAAGATTTTTTTTCCCCTTCTATCCCTTTCCATCAACCTTGGCTGCCTCTGACTAAATAAAGTGACTTTGGGAATGAGAAGAATGTACAAGAAAAACCCAAGAGGCAAAGAAGGGAGACCACTAGGTTAGTTGGAAATATGAGTGAGAGACCCAACATCAAACCCTTTCTCTGTAACTTTGGTTTCCTTCCCTAGCAGCACGGAACCAAAGGAGGCAGGATACTTGGGTCTGGTGAAACATTAGCTACTATCTTGCTTCAGTGAGTCACCCTCCCCTCTGAAGCCTACTTTAAGTATGAGGGGACTGCACCAAATGATTTCTTAGGTTCCCTTTTGATTCTAACGTTCTATGAAAACCCAGGTGTTTGTGGACATACCCATTCTTGCCCACCAGAAAGGTCTTGTGTAGAATAGAAATGGAGAATAACCCTCCCCAGAGCAAGCTGTTAGAGGACAGACACTGGAGAGATTTGGGAGTGGAAGGAAGAGGTGTTAGTCAGGTGGCAGCACACAAGAAGAACTCCACCTCTCAGAGGATAGGTGGGGTGGGTGGTGGAACACATGGAACAGGCTATTTGATACCTAGTGTGTGGCTGTGACTGAATGGGACTCTTAGCTTCAGGGCTCTTCGCCGATGACGGGGTTCTAAGCAAGGGAACGAGACAAATAGGATTGGAGCAAGGCTTGCTGAACCCCCAAGTTCACCCCCACCCCAAACCAGCCCCAAACTGGCCCTCCCTAGCTTGAGGATGCTCATGGCTCACCTGGAGAGTAATGAGGCTACGGGCTTCTCCACAGAATTGCTTCTCTCCCAGGGCTTCTTCCCAGGATCTGTAGGGTGGGATCAAAGAATGTAACTTTTCTTAGCTTCCACCTTTCCACACTAAAGCCCACTGCTTGACTATGACTCCCTCAGATGCACCAATTAGAATCTGAGAATCATAGGGCTAAAAACCTATGGACATCAGGTCCAACTCCTGTTCATGTCATGAGGTTTGTCTACAATATCCCCAGCAAGTGGTAATCCAGCTCCTACTTCTACTTAAATATCTTAGTTACTACCTCTAGAATTCCACCATTGGACAATACCATTTGTTAGAACATTTTAAAAGTATATTGAATCTTTTAGTTTTTATCCATTTGCACAATATATGGTAAGACTGAGTTACTTCCCAGATCTTCACCCCCACTTTTTGAAATAGTTCCAAATTGCATAAAATACCTGATAGTTAATAGACCAGTCACAATGAAGACATTTATAAAACTGTCTACAAAAGTGAGGGAGGAATATTCATCATTATGCTGCTTCTTTTCATATGAATACATGATTTAAACATAAAGGTTGTATCATTAAAAAAAAAAAACAAAACACAAAACGGGTGGCTATATCCTTGATTAATTGTGATTAGCTAATTATTAAATATGATTAGGTGTGATCAATTAAGTATGTCCAGGGGAAGAAGGAAGAATAGAAGAGATTACAAAAAAATAAAAGGAATAATTTCCATTGATACTTGCAAAACATTTGCATGAATAACCCAACTGTGTTTAAGAATTTGTTTCTCACTGGGTCAGTCCTCTATTGTACAAGGTAAAAGGGGAAAATGCGAATTGGGTGAAAAAGTCTTCACATTATTAATCTCTTAATAAAGATCTGCTATTCCAGTGGTAGATAGGCAATTAACATAAATAAAAAAGTCAAGAACCATAACCCAGTGGATGAGTAATCAAAGTCTATGAACTTGTAGTTCTTTTTTTCTATGTTTGATTGTTTTTTTAAACATTATTTTGTTTTCAACATTCATCTTTGCAAAAACTTATGTTCCAATTTTTTTCCCCTTTTCCCTCTCTCTCCCTTCCCCAAGTCAACAAGCAATCTGATATAGGTTAAATAGAATATGTAGTTTTCAAAAAAAGAATTACAAATAACCATGTGAAAAGTAGTTTCAAATCATTAGTAGTAAAAGAAATTCAAATGAGAATAACTCAAAGTTCACTTCATAACTAGAAAATTAGTAAGGATGAGAAGAATGGAAATGATCAATGTGATAGAGGCTTTGAGGAGACTAGCACATTAATGCATTATTAGTAGACTATGAATTTGTCTAACCATTCTGAACAACAATGTAATTAACAAAATGTCCACACTTTTCCTTTTTTTTTTTTTTTTTTTTCTTTTCTTTTTTTCCCCCTGAGGCTGGGGTTAAGTGACTTGCCCAGGGTCACACAGCTAGGAAATGTTAAGTGTCTGAGAGCAGATTTGAACTCGGATCCTCCTGAATTCAGGGCTGATGCTCTATCCACTGCGCCACCTAGCTGCCCCTATGTCCACACTTTTCAATCTAGAGATATATCTGTTTGGCTAATGATCAAGAAAGCAAAAGATAGAAAACTCCCATATATACCACTTTTTGTTGTAGCAAAGAACTGGAAACAAAGTGGGAACTCATTCGTACTATTTGAACTCAAGTTATTTAAGTAAACATGATAAGTGAATGTAATGAAATATTAGTGCAGTATAATAAGTATACATATTATTATACATATAATAAATAAATAAATAAGGAATTCAGAGAAATACAGGAAAACTTATATGTACTAATGCATGGTAAGTAAACAGAACTAATAAAGTAGACAATGTAAACAGAAAAGAACAGCATAGGAAGGAAGAAAAAAAATAAGTGCCTATAATGTGCCAGGAATTATGCTAAGCACTTTACAATTATTATCTCATATGATCCTCACAACAACCTTAAAAAGTAGGTGCTATTATTAACCCCATTTTACAGATAAGGAAACTAAGGCAGATAGAACTTAAATGATTTGTCCAGGATCACACAACTAGTATCTGAAACTGGATTTGAGTTAAGGTCTTTCTGACTCTGGGTCAGTGAATCATCCAGCCAAACCAAAACTGAATTAAAATATACTAACTTAGCTTAGCTCCAAAGAAAAGAAATAGTGCTCTTCCCCTCTTTTTTAATGGTAAATAGGAGACTAATGGTAAATAGAGTAATAGGGAATGCAAGATATTGTCTTTGTTTTCAGACACAGTATTGGTTAGGTTGCTCAACTTAAAAATCAAAACAGAACAAATCACGTACCACTTTGTTCCAAGTAAAGTTTTGCTGGTTGAAAGAGATGGATATATTTGAAAATAAATGTGATGTATAACCAGTTAAGAAATCTTGCACAAATCACTTAAATTTAGCGCTCTAGGCATTTCTCTAGAACTTGAAGTTACTTACAAATTGCTTGATTTTATGGGGAAAAAGTTTCTTTATTGGGAAATCTCTATAAGCATGAGATATAACAGGCCTTGGACCATATTTCTATTTCCCTATCAGAAAAAGACAAAAACTTGACAGAATTCAGTTGAAGTTCCTAGAGTACTAAATTTAGTTTTATTTATAAGTCCAGTGCTAATAAAATTTTAAACTAAATGTATATTAGGAAACAGCTTCATTAGCATGAAGTAGAACATTTAATCAGTAGGCACATTGGTAGTTTAGAGGATTTGAAGGTAAGGCTATCCTTAAAGACAGTTAACAAGCTATATGTCATGGCTGTTGACTCAACCATCATCCTTAAACAGACCCTTTTCAATAATATGGCTGGCCTTGAAAAGATTGGGCTAAATTTTATGGATGATCAAAAAGGCATTAACTAACCTAAATATATATTTTGAATAGTCTCATGTTTATATATATATTTCCCATTGTACATATTTGTTTTCTTTTGGTAAAACTTATTTTTGTAAAAATCAATACCAATAAATTTGTTGACATTTCTTAAAAAAGAAAGGAAATGTGATGGTAAAACAAAAGACAACAATGAAACTTAAGCCAAAATTAAATAAACATGGCAGAAAGAATAGAGTTTTGGAGTCAAAAGACAGGTTTAAATCCTGGCTCTACTCCTTAGGAGTAGAAAAACCATTTATTTCCTAATGCTGTTAATTTTCTTATCTGTAAAATGATAGGGTTGAATTAGCTGACCTCTAAGGAAATCGTCTAGTTTTAACATTCTGTGATCATCTGATTTTGTAAGTTGGATTCAAGCTGTGATCTCCATCCTCCTTGATGGGATTCTATGTTCAGTGAGTCAAAATGCCTTCCCATATCTAACATTCTAATGAAAATGAAGATTATATTTCAACTGAGGTCCTCTTATAATGTAGACCCTTCCTTCTGGAGCTTTTAAAGAATCCACCTTGAGGAGAGAGCCAGTTCTTAGATGGATTCTCTCATGAAAGTCTCCATCAGACAGAATACAGGGTTTGATCTGGGGCAAAAGTTTCTGTGGTCAACTAGGTTTGTGCTTACCTGAGGCATTTGGTGGCTGTCCAGCCCCTCGGGTCCCTGGGGAAGGTGAGGTGCTAGATTCTTCCTGTAAACAAAATATAGGACATCCTGTCAGTGCCTGGATGCTGTCAGCCTTAACTATTTATATAAATGAATAATAAGAGGCCAGAACCTTTTGGATGTCTTGTCAAGGACAATAATAGCAGGTGGTTCTCTGATGACCTGAAAAAAAGGATACCTATAGACCTTCAGGACTGTTTCCTTCCATGAGGAAGTATGGAATAATAGAGAGAGCCAGCCTCAAAGCCAGGAACAACTCGTTTTTGTCCTTTGACACATATTGTGTAGTGAACCTGGGTAAGTCCTAACAATTTCATGGTCATTGTTGTAATCTTGGTGCTCTCAAAACTGTGAATTACAGAGAAGGTGCTGACTTATATTGGTTGAGGGCGTTTCCTCTCTCAATAATATCCAAATCCCAGTCTGTAGATTGCAAGGCTGAATCTTATCTAAACCATTTTTTAGTCTCTACTTCTCAACATCCCTCAGCTGGTGATTAGTTAATGGTTTCAGTAACTGAACCACTGCCTCAAGGACTGAGTCTCATATCTTAGGTTTGAAACTCAATGCTTTTTAAAAAATCTAATTAATTTATTTTTTAGGTTATATATGTACATTTATTTTTTTTACACATTTCCATATGAGTCATGTTGTGAGAGAAAAATCAGAACAAAAGGAAAAAAAATCATAAGAAAAATAAAAGAAAAAAAGGTGAAAATATATGCATTGATCCCCATTCAGTTTCCATATTTCTCTCTGAATGCAAATGGCATTTTCCATCCAAAGTTTATTGGAATTGCCTTGGATCACTAAATTGCTGAGAATAGTTGATCATCACACAATTTTCTAATAAGCCATGATCAAAGAGCTTACATTCTAATGAAAACTAAAACGTCATTCAGACTTTTACTTTGTGAGCACTCCTTAACCGAAGCACATCATAGTTCTTTCACATTTTTTTCATCTTGTGTTCTTGTTCATACGTTCCCATTCATGCTTCATAAAGAACTAAAGGAACCAGCTTTATGAGGTCTCTCTGAGCTTTCCTTTGAATTGTAAATGTACTACTTTCACTCCAGCTGTTCATCTGTCATAAGGCAGCTAGGTGGTTGCAGTGTATAGAATACTAGGCCTTTAATTTTTTGTTGTTTTTTTTTTTTCCAATTTCATATAAAGATTAACAACATTCATTTTTGTAAGATTTTGAGTTCAACATTTCCCTCCCTCTATTTCCCTAAGACTCCCTAAGCAAGCAATCTTAACCTGAGTTCAAATCCAGCCTCATATACTTACTGGCAAATCTGCCTCAGTTTCCTTACCTATAAAGTGGTGTTAATAAGTACACTTGTCTCAGAGGGGGTTGTGAGTATGAATTATCCTGATACATAGAAGATACTATATAAATGTTTATTCCCTTCTTGGTTCTTCTCACTTATATAACTTGGTCATCTTTTCTGATCATACATATTTCATTAATACAATGTCATTTATACAAGTCATTATGTTGCAGCCTCCATATTGGACACAAACAGGGTACAGAATGTTCAACCCAAACACACCCAAAAATATGTAAAAATTTTTGTAATGGCAAAGAATTGGAAAATGAAAACTCAATAAATAAAAAGCTTTAATTAAAAAAAAAAAAAGAATGTAAGTTCCTTGAGGGCAGAAGCTTTTTTCACCTTTTTATTTGTTTATTTTATATTTCTGAGACCTTATTGATTGCTTGGAACTTAGGAGTAAATGAAGGGAATAAGAATTTATTTAGAGCCTACTTTGTGTCAGACATTGTATTAAAGTGATTTTCAAATATTATCTCATTTGATCAAATAATAGTAAGGGCTTAATAACATGCTTATTGACATATATAATTATTTCAATACAACAGTGATTTCTGTACTGATGAATGTTGATATTTAGGGATTTTAAATGCTGTTTCTTTTTCTCTATATATAATATTTATATATTATAAATGAAAATATAAATATATAATCATCTATATATTTATAATATATTTATGCATATAATATAATATTTCTCTAAATATATACATACTTACATACATACACATATACATACATAGAGAGAGAGAGAAAGTGGGGAGAAGGGAAGACACTAATAGTTTTGTGAGAAAGTACTCCTGGTGGAATTTGGTGGAATTTGACTTGAAACTCTGTCTCTCTCTGTCTGACTCTGTCTCTCTCTTCTTGCTCTCTTCTCCTTCTTCCCTCCTTTCTTCCTTCTCTCTCTCTTTCTTAGGGGATAAAAAGCATGTAACAGGACCATTAATAATCAAGAGGGAGCCACCAACAAACACTTAGTGCCTGCAGACATCGTACCAAGGATAGCATGAATCACCTGATAAAGTGTCTATAAATTGTCTTTGAAGTACTCCTGTACTGTCTGGAATATAAAGGAAAAGCTGGCTTCTAAAAGGCAACCCAGAGTGAAAGAAGTAATTTGAAAATAAAAATTAATCATGATCCTTGTCATGGATCCACCCCCAGAAACAGTTTCTCTCCTGCTGATCCTTTTGAAATCATCATTTGTGATCAAATTTGCCTGGAGTAATCATATACTCCCAGGAACACTTTGCATTTTATTTGTTTCTCAGCTTCCTCCCTGATTTTGGAAGGAGGGGGCAGAGTTGAGGAGGAAGGGGATTTTGTGCTACTTCAGGAACTATGCTTTCAGAGCTAAAGCTCTTAGTTGATCTTTTGGTCCTTTTTGAATGTCCTAATATCTAAGAGGGGCACCATTGCACTAGACACAGCACTGTTCTGGGAATTAAGGGGCCTGGATTTCTGTCTTATCTCTGTTACCATTCACAATGTGATTTTAGGCAAATCATTTCTAAGATCTCATTAGTCATCCATAAAATGAAAACAACTGAACAAGATTATCAAATCACGTCCCAGATTTAGAGCTGGAAGAAGCGTTATCTAGTGCAGTCTCCTCATTTTACAGATGAGGAAGTGGAGACATAGAGAGGGAGAGTAATTTTTTTTCCCTAGAAGTAGCATATGGCAGAAATGGAATGGAACACTTTGAATGCAGTGTTCTTCATCATCTGACCCATTTATTTCTTTTACATTTGCTTCCCTCAGGTGCTCTACCAGTTAGCTCCACAGGCTTACCAGCAATGCATCAAATACTCCTGTGTCTTTGCATTTGCTGTGTCCTCCATGCCTGGAATGATCTTTTTCCTGTGACTTCCTTCAAGACTCAGCTGAAATTCTACCTATACTATAAGTCTTTCTCTTTCATCTACTACTGTATTCCCCTCTCATAGTAATTTTCATCTTCCTTCTCTCTCTGTCTCTCTCTGTTTCTGAATCTTTCTGTTTATACAAATACAAAATAAATAATATTAATAAATAATATTACAAAATGTGTAATATGTGTGATATCTACCTAATGTTGACATGTGAACTCCTTGAGGGCAGGACCATCTTTCTGCCTTTCTTTGTATTTCTAGTGCTTAGCCCAGTGTCCTATACATTTATTGTTCAGTCATTCAGTCATATCCAACTCTTTGTGGTCAGAGTGCCCATAGTATGTAAGGAGTTTTCTTGACAAAGATGCTGGTGTAGTTTGTCATTTTCTTCTCTAGTGAATTAAGGCAAGCAGGGTTAAGTGATTTGCCCAGGATCTCACAGCTACTGTGTCAAAGGCTGGATTTGTACTCAGGTCTTTCTCAGACTCACCTAGTGCTCTGTCCCCTGAGCCACCTAGGTACTCCTGTTTACACTTGATAATCATTTAGAAAGGTTTGTTGATTTGATTTTTCACTGCACTACATTATTCTTTTACTCTTCATTTTTAATTGACTCACCTCAGACATTTCCAGAGATGGATCTTAAGGCCAATTTCTCTAAAACTGTTAAATTCTGTGCTGAGGAAAACTTCCCTTTTCCTAGTGTTACAATTATGTCAACATGAAATCTTGGAAACCCAGGGGTATTTAATCAAGAAGGTTAAGTAGATTAAACAGAGTAATTAGAGGGTTAACAGAGTCTGATGGCACAAGAGCTTCACACTAACTCACTTGGCTGGCTGCTGTAATTCAACAAAATGGAGATCGAGATGGCAGGCTGGGCCTTCAATTTCCCATTATACTATGTTATTGTGACACTTTTGTTAAGAGGAAAAGTATTCCTTTGGACACCTTTTTGATCTTCAAGTCACTTACAGATTCATGCTGTTTTCTCAACCTGAAATGCGTGCTCTTCCCTCCCTTTCCCATCCTCTTCTTAGCTGTGGATATGCTGTACTTTCTTACTTTCTTTTTAAACATTTCTTAATTTTAAATTTAGTATTTTCCCCCAGTTACATGTAAAGCCAATTTTAACACTGTTTTTATAAAATTTGCATTCCAAATCCCCCCCCCCTTTCTCCTTATACTCCCATTGAGAAGCAATTCAATATAACGTATACATGTGTAGTCATGCAAAACGTTTCCATAATAATCAAGGGTGAAAGAAAACATAAAGCAAAAAAACCCCAAAAATCCTCAAGAAAACTTAAGAAAGTTAAAAAAAAAGTATGTTTCAATCTACATTTAGTCGCCATCAGTTTTTTGGGGTTTTTTTTGGATATGGATAGCATTTTTCAACATAAGTCCTTCAAACTTCTCTTGGATCATTGTATTGCTGAGAAAAACAAAGTCATTCACAGCAGATCATCTTACAATATTGCTGTTATTTTGTATACAGTATAACATTTCCCTTTGGATCAGCTCATAGAAATTTTTCTAAATATTCCTGAGAGCATCCTATTCATTTCTTATAGAAATAGTACAGCATCATTGTGCTTTCTTTAAAGTCCAAATAAAATGCCATTTCTTTTGGGCTCTCATTCCTCTTAGACTTCACATTGTATTATTCCTGAGCCTCTCGGATTAAGTCATAACATTTCCTTTGAATCACTGCATTAAAAACTTTCTTTTGGTAGGGACTGCGTCTTGACCAAACTTTGAATTTGAAAACAGTGCCTTCATACTAGACACATATAATAAATCATGTATCTTTGGAGTTGGAAAGATATAGCCTGAATTCTCATACATTTCATCCAATAGGTTGTAGGACTGAGGATTTAACATTAGAAAGGGACTTGCATTCATCGGAAGGATGAAGATACTGAATCTAGAGGAAGAATGTGATTTGTCTAACTTTACCCTAATAGTAAGAAGAAGAGCTGGAACTGAGAAGGCTTAGAAGAACTTACTTTTCCTGACTTAGCAATTTAGGGATTTTTTTTTTTCCCCTGTGCAAACCATACTGCCTCTGTTTTTGTTGAGTCGGATGAAATTGGATTATGGAAGCCCCATAGGAGCCATTGTTAGTGCTTACGGTTTGGCTTTCATCTTCCTTTCTATCTGCTGGCTTGTCAGTCTGGGATGCTGCTTTTCTCCTAGGTAAAGAAAAAGAGAGAGGGTTCATATCAGTCACTACAAATTCCTGTGTAAGCACACCCTATTAGGATCCTTTGGGCTCAAAGCTTCCTCAGTGGGTGGCCATACCTTGGGCTCATGCCGTATGGGCTAAGGCTCTCCTGGGTAAGGTATACAAGGTTCAATAAGAGGTTCCTCAGGGACCCTTGCCTTTCCAGCCCTGTCTCTTACTAGAGCTGCCACAAATTCTGTACACCTTGCTCCAGGGATGGGGCTGGAATGTGGGTACCACGGAGGGGGAGGCGGCTCCCAAGATGCCACAAACCTCTTGGCCAGCAGTTTGTTCATTTCCTCCATGAGACCTCCGCCGCCACCACCACTGCTTGTCCGGTTGGCTTCCGACTTCGAAGTTCCACTGGGACTGGAAACCCCCGAGCCATCTTCTGGCTAAAGACAGAGAAGATGATACTCTAGGAGTTTTGGGGATGGGGGTAGGGAGAAAATAGAGGAGGTAATAATGGCAAAAGAAATTTTTGGAGACCTTAGATCACTTAAAACCATGGAACTCTAGAGTTAGAAGGGACCTTGGAATCATAGAACATAGAACATAAGTTGGAATGAATGTTAGCGATTACTCGATCCGACTAATCCATTGCATAGGGACTTAATAAGATCATAGATTTAGAGCTGAAGTAGAGTTTGGTGATCATCAAATCCAACCCCCTCATTTTACAAATGAGAAAACTGAGGTCAGAGAAATTAAATCACACAGTTAAGTGGCTGAGGCAGCTAGGAAGCAACCCAGGTTTTCCTGACTCCAAATCCAGCAAGCTGGAGACAGGGTGAACAATAAAACTTGGTCCAGATAGAGCAAACAATAACGCTTGGTCCAGATACAGTGAACAATATAGAGCTTAGTTCAGCCAGTAGCCTACTGAATTGTGCAGGGATGCTGGAGAGGGGACAAGTATTTCCTGGGCAGAGGATGGAGAATACAAATAAAAAAAGCAGAAAGGAGCAGGAGCCTTCCCTGAATTATAGACAGCCAATCTTCACAGATAACATTCACAGAGTCATAGGATATCAGAGGTGAAAGGGCCTTCAAAGATCACCTAGTCTCTAGGGGGCAGCTAGGTGGCACAGTGGATAGAGGACCAGCCTTGAATTCAGGAGGACTCGAGTTCAAATCTGATCTCAGACACTTTCAGACACTTAATACTTCCTAGCTGTGTGACCCTGGGCAAGTCACTTAATCCCAGCCTCAAAAAAAAAAAAAAAAAAAAAAAAAAAAGATCACCTAGTCTCATTCCCCCCATTTTAGAGAAAAGGAAGATGAGTCCCAGAAAGTTTTTTTTTTAACCTGTACAAGTTACATAGAGAGTGAATAACATAAATGGGTTTCATATCCAGATTCTCTGACAACATAGTCAGTGTCTTTTCTAGTTCAACCCATTTTGCAGAGGAGAAAACTGAAGGGAAATGACTTGCTAAGGTCTTTCATGAGTTAGTTTAATATTCTTTTACTATATCTTATTATGAAATTTCTTTAGGAAAATTTTTAGGGAGATGGGAAAAGGAGGAACTAGGTAGGGCTGGTTTTTGCCCAGTAAGTCCCCCTACTCACCCGCTGGACTCTCCGTAGTTTTGCACCTGCCAGTGCTGCTGCAAGTCCAGACACTGAAGCATCGTCATGGATGGCGCTTTGCACTCCACTGACTGGCAGTGGTGGCGGTGGTGGTGGTGGAGCTGCCCCTGTGAGTGGAGGGGGCACTGGTGGTGGGGGCGGCGGGGGCGGCCCCCCTGAAGGTATAGAGGCAGTGGCTGTGGACGAAGGGTGTCCTGGGGGGAGGATGGGACCTAGGAACATGACAATGCCTGGTCAGTAATGCAAAGCTCTTTCAATATCTCCATCCTGCTTCCCCTCTCAAGTCAGGGTTTACCCATCTCTGAATCCCTGGGAAAGACCCTGGAAGGTCAAATGGCTCTTCCCTTCTGAGAAATGAAGGGGATCTTAAGAGCAGCCTCTTTTAAGAAACATCCTGAGATTTTTCCTTCCCCTCCTCCATCTCTCCTTTTCTTCTTCAATTCTTTCTCAGTGTGTAGGAATAGTATAATAGTAATAATATTAACAACAACAACAATAGTTTACATTTTTAAGAGTCCTTCATATTTTAGAAAGCAACTTCCTTCCAACAATCCCTAAGTTAGATAGCCCAAATATACCTATCCTTAATTTTATAGATGCAGAGAGATATGACCTGCCCAGAATTAACCCTTTAATAAGCATAGAAACCAAGTGTCAAATTCATATGATCATTCATCCTATCTCACAGCTATCATAAACTTGCTTACATGTTGTTGGTTGTGAATTAAAATTGTTTGTTCCAATTATCTCTCCATAGTGAAAGAATAATAGTAAATAAAAGTTAATTATAAATATTTATTTCGTGCCTGCTATGTGCCAGTATTGTGCTAGCTCTGAGAATACAAATATAAAAAAAAAAAAAAAAGACCAAAAAAAGGCTCCTATTCTCAAAGAGCTTACAAGAAAATAAGGGAAGATAACACACAAAAGGAAACTTAAAGGTGTGGGGTATATGTGTAAAGTGTGTGTGCTCGAAGTAGGAATATGACGGAGAAGTCATAGAAATTCCAAAATGTTACAGTCAGTGGGAAGTGAGAAGATCTAGATCACCAAGACACTCTGTAGTAGTCCATAAGGACAAAGCTATTTTTTTCCAAAATAAAATTAATATTTTAATTTCAAATGCCATGAAGTATTTTTTAGATTTGTGTCTATCCAAAGTATCTAGAATGGTGCTAGGTAGACAGTGGTTGCTGGTTACTTGGTTTTGAGTATAATGATATCAGATATTTGGAACATGGAGATAGAGAGGCAGAGAAATTCATAAGAAACCAAGTACTATATGAAGATATCTGGAGGTAAGTAAATGACTTATAAAAGAATTGTAGAATATCAGAGATGGAAAGAATGAAAGAATGTAGATGACAAAGGCTAGAAGGAACATTACAGTTATAAAAGACAGAATGTCACAAGAGGAAAGAGTCTTAAAATCAGAATTTCTATGTTGCAATAGTAAAAGGCTTTATTATGAAACTATAGATCATCATAGCTGGAAGGAGTGTCAAAATCCAAAATGTCAAAGCTAGCAGGACCTTAGAATTACAAGACACAGTTCATTAGAGTTGGGATGGAGCTAGAGATTACCTACCTCAATATCATTACACATAAGAAAACTGAGACCCACAGAACTTAAGTGTCTTATTCAATATTACACTCTGACAGAGAGAATTGAGGTTTGCTGACTCTTAACCCTATATACATGCTGAATCTTAATTGGATGAATTGTGCTTAGTAAAGTTTAAGTTCTGTGTTCTTCATTGAAATAAAATTATTTGAAAATAGAGACATGGTAAAAGACATGAATATGTCTTAAGTTTATTTTTTATTTTTTAGGAGGCAATTGGTGTTAAGTGACTTGCCCAGGGTCATACAGCTAATTGTCTGAGGTTGGATTTGAATTCAGGTCATTCTAACTCCAGTGCTATTGCTGTAACTACTGTGCTACCTAGCTGCCCTATTCCTTAAATTTATAAAGCATTTTCCTTCTGACAATGTAAAGGGCTGAAACTCTAGAGTTAATGCACTAAAGTTGGACAATTGAGCACTTGAGGCTAATTACCGATTGGATGATACTCTCTAAGAATATTCTTGGAAAATGGCCTTTCCCACTATCCTGACTCTGGCTGATTCTAAGGTATCCAAGGTGCTAACATGGTCATCACATTTGATGCCCATCGTGGGTCCAAGGACCCTAATTTCATTGAAGAAGTCCTCAGGCACCAGGAAATAGGGTGAGAATTTTAATAGACAAACAGGGAACTTACTTTGTTAAGGGCTAAACTAATAACCTTTTCTAATTGAAATGGGGCAGATAATAGGGAAAGATTCTCCCCTATCCCCACCCCCACCCCCAACCCCACCTTGAGGGGCGCTATAGAAAGCATGCTTAAGTTGATCAAAGAACAAGGCTTAATTGTAACTTGGGAACAGATTGCTAGAACGCACGTTCCCTTGGTTCTTAAAGGAAGAAGAAATAGGGCAAGATAATTGGAAGCTGGTAGGAGAACAACTATGTGAATACTACAATGCTAAAGGTCCTCTTTCAATTTCCAAAGAAACATTCTATACATACAACATAATACAATTGGCCTTAAAGAATCCTGCAAGTTATAGAAAAAAGAAAAATTTTCAGAACAGCCAGATGAGGAAGTGTGAGGAAAAAAAGGAAGACAATGAATAGATTAATAACGATATCACTAGAGGGCATGTGGAATTAAGTGAGGATGAAGGGCGTGGTGATTCTCCCTCTGACCAGGCAGCTTCAACACAGACTAAACCAGAACTGGTTCTTGACATGCTCCCATCAACTTCACCTTCCAGGATGGAGGGAGGAGGAATAGTGGGAGGGGCAGTGATATCACCAACACCTCTCCCCCCCAGCAATCACCCCCTCCTATGACTAGATTGCAAAAGGCACTACTTAAAGCCACAGAAGAAGGGCAAGACTTAGCTGATTTGGAAATCAATATGTATCCTGTGATTCAACAGTTTAACTCTTCAGGTCAAGAAAGTAGAAGACACACTCCTTTTGATATAGAAATCCTCAAAGACCTGAAAAAGGCTTGCACTTTCTATGGGGCTACATCAGCTTATATCAAGATGTTATTACAGATTTGGCTTATGAAGTCTTAACCCCTATCTATAGCAATCTATGCTATAGAAATCTATAGCAAGGACATGCTTAGAACCTGGACAAAACTTGTTGTGAATATAGTGAGCTCTGTAGGATACAAGCCCAACAAAATAGTCATAGTGGAGTTAATACTTCAATCACCTGTGACCAACTAACAGGTGTAGGTTCTTAAGCAGACAAAATGTACAGTACAGTACAGATTAATTACCCCTTAGCAGCATATGAGCAAATTGCTGCTGCTGTTACCAACTATGGGCTTTTCTTCCTGGTAAAAATGACAAGGGAGAGGCCTTCACAAAAATTGTACAAGGGCCAAATGAACCCTTTGCTGATTTTGTGGGATGTTTGCAGAAGCTGTCATACGGACTAAAGGTGAAAATGCAGTAACAGAAATAAGGCAACTTGCTAAAGAAAATGCTAATGAGGTTTGGAGAAGAATTATACTAGGAATACACAAGGATGCTCCTTTAGAGGAGATTATAAGATGCTCTGCCACAGTGGCACAAAAATGCCTTTTATAGTCAGGCTATGATGCAGACTTCCCAAGATCCCAACATGGGAAGACAGGGTCCCTTTTGGCAAGGGATTTCCTGAGAGATTCATCAATGCTTTCAATGTGGTAAAGTAGGGCATCTGAAAGCTCAATGTTGGCAGAGACAGACTGAGAAAACAGGGTGGGAGAACAAGCCCCAATACCCCATGTCCAAAATGCAACAGAGGCTTCCATTAGGCATCGGAGTATAGACTGATTCAGGGAAACTCAATGAGGGGCCCAGCCCCAGGGCCCCAGGCAAAAAATACTTGGGGCATGATAGCAGCCAATGCTACACCCAGAGAGTGCCTAGAAGTTCAGTACCCAGACATGACCAATCAGCCAAGAAGCCTGATGGAAGAAAGGGATTACACAATCAATCAACCAGGAAGCAACATGATGGGAGAAAGGGACTACAATTAGGGGGAATAGAGTTGTATGCAGCTGGGACAACTGAGATACCCGCTGGAGAGGTGAAATCTATTCCTCTCCAGCCTATGCATCCCTTGCCTCCAGGCACAATAGGCTTGACCATTCACCTCCTGAGAGTACTTACAAAACAGTGTCCATTCATACACTGATGTGGGAAACTGGGGAATGTGTAGCTAATATCCCAGTCACTAATAGGTAGACAATGTGTGAATTATCAACCAGGAGAAGTAGTAGCATCAGGTTTATTGATACAGACTTCTAATGGGCAATCTGGTGATAGTCGCCCAGATTCTGACTCCAAGCAACAAAATCCAGGAATATACTGGACAGCAGCTGTGACAGCTGACCGACCTATGCTCACTATCTATATAAATGGCATACCATTAGAAGGACTGGTGGACACAGGTGCAGATCGCACAGTCATTAGAGGTGCCAACTGGCCCAGTCACTGGCCAAAGATTAAGGCCAACACCTACATGTCTGGCGTAGGAGGATCAATAGCAGCTGAAGTTAGTGCTACCCCTTTGAGATGGATATTTGAAGGCAAAACAGGAGTTTTTACTCCTTTTATAGTTGAAAAAATCCCCATCAATCTATGGGGAAAAGACATTTTACAACAATTAGGGTTAAAAATGAGTACTTCGGTTTTTTAGGCAGGGCTGCTGTTGAAGGCCCGCCAACACTTTCACCTGTTCCTATCCAATGGAAAACTGATACACCAGTGTGGATAGAACAATGGCCCTTAGGTAGCAATAAAATTCAGGCCTTATTAGATATAGTACAGGAACAACTTGACCAAGGACACTTACAACCTTCTCTAAGTCCATGGAGTTCCCCAGTATTTGTTGTAAGAAAGAAATCTGGAAAATGGAGGATGTTGACTGATTTAAGAAAGGTAAATGAACAGATGGAAACTATGGGAATTCTTCAACCTGGACTTCCATCTCCTACTCAATTGCTTAGAAAATGGACTCTTTGGGTTATAGACATTAAGGATTATTTCTATTCTATCCCTCACAGTATAAGATTTTACATACCACTGGCATATCTTTTAATCGTCAAGGGCAGGCAATAGTAGAGAGGAGAAACAGAGACATTAAGACACTCCTCCAAAAACAAAAGAAAGGGGGGGTCACAGGTAACCCTAGACAACTTCTAAATATAGCTCTTTATACTATTAACTTTTTTATTTTTGACAAAGATGCACTGGCTCTGGCAGACAAATTTTATAACCCACAGGAAGGGCAGTGTCCAGTGTGAGCAATTCCACTGTCTTTAGATAATTGCCAAGTGATGTGGAGAGACCCAGAAAGTGATGAATGGAAGGGACCAGATAGATTAACTGCTTGAGGAAGAGGGTTTGCTTATATCTCTACAGATGGAGAAGGAATCAGATGTGTGCTGACGAGTTATATTTGCCTTGTCCATCAGAGAGAGTTGGAGCAGACCCTTTGAAATGAAGGAGAAGATCCAAGAAACATCAGGTGGTTCCGTTGCTGACTGTGCCCACCACTGAAAGAGCCTGGCAGTTATGGCGTTTGACTCATGGACATCAAAAATTGTTGAACTTCAAAATCCTCAGGAATCATTGGATTCTCTGAGATGTGATAAGATTGTTGTTGGACTTCAAATCCATCAGGAATCATTGGATTCTCTGAGACATGATAAGACTGTTTCAGGACTTCAAAATTTGCAGAAATCATTGGATCACAGGACTTCAAAAATGTGGGGATCATTGGATTCCCTGACACGTGAAACAATGGACAATAGATTGGTTTTGGACTATCTCTTGGCTGCTTAAGAAGGCGTATGTGTGACTGATGTTTACATACCCTCCTTCTAAGACATCTGGAAATCTTTTACAAGACCATGTTGATTTATATTGTTTGTTATATCACTACTTGCATGTACAATTCATTTTTGTTACACTACACTGAGCCTGCATTGATTGTGGGGAGAGTCATCACTAATAGCCTGTGCATATTGCTATGTGCTTATGTAATACCTCCCATGCTAATGGGTCTCTAATAAGACCCTTCAGCCTAGAAACCCTCTAGCAATCCCCACTTCCCTTTGGTGCTTTTTACCTCCTTTCCTGAGAAGTGAGGGGTGGTGTAACCACTTGTGTTCTAAACAAAAGAAAGTGGGAGATGTAAGGGGCTGAAACTCTTGAGTCAATGCATTGAGGTCAGACAATTGAGCACGTGAGGCTAATTATTGATTGGACAATACTCTAGAAGAATATGCTTGAAAATGCCTTCCCACTATCCTGTGCTGGCCCAATCGTTTGGTGTATACAGAGAATTGTGGGAGGGATTAGGGGGTAGAGTGAGACTAGCCAGAGTCACTTCTGGGTGGGAGATGAAGAGCTGAGGTTGTGGAGATCCTGCATCCATCCCCTTCACTTCTACCACTAAAGACCAAGAATAAAGACCAAGGACTTTTGCTTATCCTGACTCTGGCTGATTCTAAGGTATCCAGGGTGCTAACATGGTCATCACATGACAATCCTTTGAAGTAACTGGTTAAGCCTTTTTATAACTCTTTTAAAGATAAGGAAACTAGGCTCATAGAAGGGAAGTAATCACTTAGTAAATATTAGAAATGAGATTCTTTCTATCTTCCAGTCTTTTCCTAAATCAAACTGCCTTTCCATAGAATGTATATGTGGTTATTCTTCTGTTAGGAACACAAATAATTTGGACATTCAACTGATCAACTCTCTTGAATGAACAAGAGTTGACTTCATTGGTTTCTTCTCACTTTTTTTCCTAGGAAAGTCAGTCACTGAGGCCTTGTTGTTGAAGGTAAATTTCCTGCTAAACCTTCAGTGGATCAGCTGGACTTCTCTGTTAACCACAAAATCACAAGGCCTCAGGAATATAAAATGGCAGAAAGGAGACCCTATAGAAGAACAGTTTTAAAAATATGGTCTGGGGACCTTTGGGGTCACCAAGATTCTTTCAAAGACAAAACTATTTTCCCAAAATAATTCTAAGATATTTTAATTTTAAATAATGTGAAAAGTAATAGATTTGTCACATAAACAAAAGCTCTATTAAATAATAATTTTTAAGAGTGTAAAGGAGAACAAAAAGTTGAGAACTATTAATGAAGAACATATAGTCCCAACTATCATGAATGACCCTCAGGTCTAGAGAAGGACTACTCCACTATTGCCCACTTCAATCCATCCTCCCTTGAAGTAATTTTTACTAAAACTTATGTATAGGTTCAATTATATCTCCCTCCCTCCCCTTTAATAAACTCCAATGTCCAAAAGCCTGGGTCACAACCAATTTCCCTGTTTCTTCTTTTTTTCCCCTTCTCCTCAGAAGGTAAAGACAGAGGCCTTTGTAAGTCCATAATATGTCTCTCCATCAATAAACATTCTCTGAACACCTACTATGGCATAGTACCCTGTGACGGATATCAATGAATAAGATAGTGCATGACTTCAGGAAGCTCACATCCCTATAAGGAGGAAGGAGAAACGGAAGAAAGACTTATACACAAATCACTGATTCAAGGGAGAAATACTGGGAAAGTTCAAAGGAGGGAGTTTTTCATAGTGGGCAGGGACAATGATGTTCATCTCAATATTACCTAATATAATGCCTGTGGACATATGCTTAATAAATGCTTGTTGATTAATTGATTTTGGATGAAGGGATCAGGAAGAAACTTCAGGGAAGAGATAATCTTTGATCTTGACATTGAAGGATGTTTGGATTTCATAAGACTTAGTTCCCAAGGGAAGGGAATTTTAGGCAAAAGGACCAATAGGAGCAAAGGTGTAGAAAGTGGAAAAGCTGAAATCTGCAAACCTTGGATCCATTGAAAGTTTTTGAGCAGGAGAGAGACATGACTGACAACACATACAGGATGGGAGAAACTGCAAGAAGAGAAGCTGGTGTAGGAAGCTATTACAAAAAGCCAGCAAAAGGCAATGAGAGCTTGGTCTAAGATAGTGTGAATACATGAGTCCTTCCCTTCAAATTATTTTAGTTGGGGTGCTAATATATGTAGCTGATATATGCTATAGAGGCTATAGTGTAGACAAGGACCACTACCATGAGATTTACATTAAGCACTGGGTATAAGGATGAGAAGCTGTGTGCCTTGGAGCTTGGAGAAGAGAGTTTCCTCTATTCCAGAAGAAAAAAACCTGAGACCTAAAGGCAGAAAATAGCAGGATCCAAATCTAGCACTTTCTACACTGTCACAATTCTTTCTTTTCTCATCTTTTTGTTTTTTTAAAATCAAGCCCCCGTGAGAGAGAAGAGGCTCTGCAAAGTATCGACGGATGACGTCTCCATAATCCCAGCTCTTCCTCACCTGGAGTTGAGGTTCTTCTCTCCAAGGACTCCTGTCGCTGTTGCTGTTGTTCCATCACTTGCCTGAAAGAAAAGAGAGCAGTTCAGGTTTGTGTCCTTTTCCTGTCCAAACCCATCACCTCCTCACCACTGCATACATAGCATCCACATATCTATTTTTATGTCCGACTCGAATACAGTGGGTATGTAGGGTAGGAGGGCCTAGCATGGTGAAAAAAACACTGGCCTTGAGCCAGTGAATCCAAATGGGTGTGAATCCCAGCTCTGCCACTTCTGCTCTAAGTTGGACAAAGGAGATTATTTCAAATCCTTAAGTCTTTCCCTTCCTTTTGTCTCTAAAATGAGGCTGTTGGGAACTAGATGATTTCTGAGGTCCTTGCCAACCACAAAGGAGATTTGAACTCAGGTCCTTCTGACTCCAGGGACAGTGCTCTCTCTACTGCGCCACCTAGCTGCCCCTAAAAATCTATTTCAATTTTCAAATTTAAGAAAAATTTTTGGTGGGGAAAGAGATTTGGATTCCTGGTGACATTCCTGGTGAGAAACTTGCCTATTGACAACTGTCCTACAGTTAGAGGTTTTCCCAGGATACTGAGACGTTGCCCAGCCAGTATTTGTCAGTGACAGGACTTGAACCTAGATCTTCTTGCTAGTGTCTCTCAAGTACTTTAATATAAGAGGGGGAAAAAAACCACTATACTGAGGGCTATGAACCCTTGGTTTGATGCTAGCTCTACAATTTCCTAGCTATGTGAACTTGGGCAAGTCATTTCATCTCTCTGGATCTTGTTTCTTTATTTGCCAACGGAGATTTGTCTGTCGTTCTGGGACTGATCAAAAGAGATAGTTAAAGCACTATATAATTTATTGAGCACTAGAACATTAAATGATACTCTTCAATATTTCAAAAGACCCAAGTCCAAGCCTTTAGGCAATGAGTACAAATGTTGGAACTGGATCCAGGAAGACCTGAGTTCAAATGTGGCCTTAGATACTTATTAGCTCTATGACCCTGAGTAAGTCACTTAACCCATCTGCTTCATTTTCCACAACTGTAAAATGAGGATTATAATAGCACTTTCCAGCTAGGGTTGTTGTGAACATCAAATGAAGTAATATCTAAAGAGTGCTTTTCAAACCTTAAATGCTCTAGAATTATTGGCTATCATCACCATCAGCAGCATCATTAACCCTCTCATTTTATACTTTTTTTTTTTTTTTTCCCTGAGGCTGGGGTTAAGTGACTTGCCCAGGGTCACACAGCCAGGAAGTGTTAAGTGTCTGAGACCAGATTTGAACTTGGGTCCTCCTGAATTCAGGGCTGGTGCTCTATCCACTGCGCCACCTAGCTGCCTCTCATTTTATAAAGAAGAAACCTTCTGGTTCACATATTTTCTTCCTCTTTATGGCTGATGAAGTACTAGACTCATCTCTGCCACTGACTGCAGAGGGACCTGACCTCCTTAAGCCTTAGTTTCCTTTTATATAAAAATGAAGGGATGACCTAGATGAGGTGCAGGTGCTTCCTTTCCACTGTACCGTAAAAGACAGTCTATGAGTAGCTTTGAATAAAAAAAAAATTGTCACATAGAAGCCACCATTCTAGGAGTACGCAAAGCTGAGAAGCAATTGTCACCAAGCCTGTATTGGAAGTACTTCCAGTTTGGTAGGATTTTTCCATGGGTTTCCTTCCTCAAGGCACAGACTCACACAGCCAGGATCAGCTCCATACAATAAAGATTCCATTATGGTGCTTTTAATTTATAAGCTTTTGTACCTTCGGAATCTAATGCTTATTGTGCAACAAGAAAATGGTATTTACACACATGTATTGTATCTAGGTTATATTGTAACACAAGTAAAATGTATGGGATTGCCTGTCATCGGGGGGAGGGAGTAGAGGGAGGGAGGGATAATTTGGAAAAATGAATACAAGGGATAATATTATAAAAATATATAATAAAAATTATTAAAAAAATTTATAAGCTTTTTTTTTTAAAGTTTCAGAGGAACTTAGCCATTCAGTTTTAGCTCCTCCTTCTCCTCCTCCTCCTTCTTTTTTTTTTTTTTGTTGTTGTTGTAGAGGCATGTTGTAGAGGTGTTGTGACTTGCCCAGGGTCACACAGCTAGGAAGTGTTAAGTGTCTGAGGTCACATTTGAACTTAAGTCCTCCTGACTTCAGGGCTGGTGCTTTATCCACTGTACCACCTAGATGCCCCAGTTGTAGCACTTTTTTATGTGACCTTGAGTAAGACATTATTTTGGGGAAGATAGGAAGTAGTATCTGAACATGAAGGACAAGACTTAGTCATTTAAGTTTTGATTATTGTTATTCAGTTGTGTTCAACTCTTTATGATCCTATTTGGGATATTCTTGGCAAGAACAGTGGAATGGTTAACCATTTCCTTTTTTCAGCTCATTTTACAGAGAAGGAAACTGAGGCAAATAGGGTTAAGTGACTTGCCCAGGATCACCCAGTTATTAAGTATCTGAGGCCAGAACTCAGGAAGATGAGTTCCTGATTGTAGGACTGAGGCTCTATCACTGTACCACCTAACTTAGAGGAAACCAAAAAATGGAAGGTCCTTAAACTCATAGAACACAGTGTCAGAATTGGGAGGAGCCTTAGAATTTTAGAATCTGAGACGTTAGATCTAGAAGGACCTTAGAGGTTAAACCCCTTATTTCACAGAGGAGGGGACTTAGTCCCCAAAGAAGTGAAGGGATCTGGCTAAGGTCATGGTCAAGCCAAATGACCCAGCTGTCCTAAGTCAGGTTCTGCTGTTTTTCCTAATCTAGCTTGGTCCAACACAAGTTAATGAAGTTGTGTCTCAGCTCCATCACTGCATAACCCTGAAATCACTTGGTCTCTGTGGGTCTCAGTTTCCTCCTTTTTATGAAATAAGAGTTAGATCTGATGATCTCCAAGGTTTCCCTTAGCTCTGATAGCCTGTGATTAAATTGAAGCCATGTGCGTGCTATGGAGGATGTGGTATCTTGGTTCAAATCCTAGCTAGGTTCCAGACTTCTTGTGTGATCCTGGTCACCCCTTGACCTCTCTGAGTTTTGATTTCTTCATCAGGGAGAAATAATGGATTGTGCTATTGTTTTTCAGTCATGTCTGACAATGAAACCCCAAGGACTCTCTTAGCAAGAATACTAGTGGTTTGACATTTTCTTCTCCATTTTATAGGTGAACAATTGAGGCAAACAGTCATCAATATAGCTCATCACATAGCTAGTACAAGTGTGTGAACTCCAGATTCTTCCTTGGAAGAAAGATCTTCCTAACTCCAGACCTGCTTCTCTGTTCATTGAGTCACCTAATTGCCGGAAAGGTTGGATAAAAGGCAGAACAGAATAATAGATGGTAGGATAGTCTGTGAGTCAGGAACACCTGAGTTCAAGTTTTCCCTCTGTCACGCACTAGCTGTGTGATTACAGGGTGGAGCAAGAAGACCTTGCAGAGATGATCTGTCCTTTTAACTCTCTCACCCCTTCACTATTCCTGCCTTCCTGTCAGACCCCATCTGGCTTCTCCAGCTGGTCCCTTACTTGTCCTTATGATACTTTTCCCATCTCAAGTCACTCCCTAAGATTAGAAGCTACAGATAGTTATATGTCTTCATCTATGTAAAGAAGTTACTAACTAGGGAGTTGCCAATGATGAAATCCTGGAACCAAACAAAACCACCACATCAAACATGTAGAGGAAAAGGCATCTGAAGGCTAGTAGAGACGGGTCAAGTCACATTTCCTCCTTTTTGAACATCAGTGTTGTCATCTGTAAACCAAGGGAACTAGACTAAAAGGCTCTAAGCTTTTTGCTACTTTAATTTTTCTTGACTCTTAACAATGGGCTAGAATAGATAGGAGAGGGAGGATCATAGGTTGACAATTTTCCTGGTTTTCCATTGCTTTAAGAGCCCTGGTGTTTAGAGAATACCCACTAGAGGGCCTCTCGACCACAAGAACAGACTACAATTTCCCCCTCTGCTGTCTAACTCTTTCGGTCTAGTATTTATTTTTATTATTATTTATTAAAGTCAAAATTCACCTATGAGCAAAAATAGTGCTCAAGTCATTAATGCAGCTAGTATGCTTAATGAATGTGAAGGGATCTAGGTCTTTGGCAGTGAAATCTAGTCATCATATCCAGAATTAAATAATTCTGATGAATTCTGGAGGGAGGTTAGCATCTAGGAGTTCTGAATTTTGGCTACGCTGCTTATTTGCTATGTGATCTCAAAGGAAGTCACTCTAGAATTGTTTCCTCATTCATAAAATATTTCAGACCTGCATCTGTGTAGGGAGTATGCAAGTTGTACCATATAAGGATGAAGTCATGATGAACTCACCAGTTTGTGAAACTGAATTATTTAATATTTTGGGGTCTCAGTTTCCTCATTTGTAAAACGAGTGGGTTAGAGTAGATCAAAATCTCTGAGGTCCACATGTGTTAAAATTCTGAGACCATCTAGCCCAATCCCATCTTTGTGCAGAGGAAGAAATTAAGACTCAGAGATTTAAGAGAGGTGTTCAAAGTCACATTGTCAACGGCAGTCAGGATTAGAATTCAGATGCCCAGAAGAGTAAGCTATTTCTAACAAGACACAATGGAATGGACTACCTTGATAGAGGGGATTACTGGAGGTGATAAAAAAAAAGACTGTAAAGTGGTTTATTGGGGATCCTGTAGGGGATCCTTCATAGGGAGGGGTAAGGCCGGTCCTGTCCACATCATGCTCCAGCTGTCGTTCTCCTCTCCCAATTATGATGGAGGAGGGGTGGACTTTCTTCTTGGACACTGGGGTCCTAAGAGGTAACCTTTTGCCTTATCTTGTCCAGAGTCAGGTCTCCATGTTACTTGGTTCCAAGTATGGCCACATCCCCCTTTTTTCCAGCTGCTCCTTATATGACCTCTCAGGTTTCACTCAAGTGATTTACCACTTTCTTCTCCAGCTCATTTTACAGGTAAGGAAACTGAGGCAAACAGGGATTTAAAAACTTAGGGTCACACAATTGGCAAGTGTCTGAGGCAGAATTTGAACTCAGGTCCCTCAGACTCCAAGATCAGTTTTAGATCAGTTCTCTCAATTCCTAAGCTTTTTTGCTTCTGATAATTTTTGAAATATGTATAGAAGAACTGTACATGTTTAACATACATTGCATTACTTGCTGTCTAGGGGAGAGAAGAAAGGGAGAAAAATTTGGAACACAAGGTTTTGCAAAAGTGAATATTGTATATATTTTGAAAATATAAAGCTATTATTAAAAAAATAGTACATGCTTCCATGATTATCTTTACTTCCAAATCTTGGAAATGGAGGGCCGTGTTCCTCATGAGAAGGGCAGCCAGGTGACAAGGTAGATACATATAGTGTTGGTCCTGGAGCAGGAAGACGCCTCTTCCAAGTCCAAATCTGGCCTCAGACACTTACCAGCTGTATGACCCTGAGTAAGTTACTAACCCCTGTTTGTCTCAGCTTCCTCATCTGTAAAATGATTTGGAGGAGAAAGTGATAAAGCACTCCAGTATCTTTGCCAAGAAAGCCCCCAAAAGGGGTCATGAAGAGTTGTACACGACAGAAAACGACAAATTCCTCATAAGAGACATTTGGTTTTAATTGCAGCAGGTCAGTGGCAGAGACAAGTGACTCCAAGACAAAGATTCTTACTCCCTCTAATCTTTTTTTTTTTTTTTTTTTTTTTTTACTTAAAAATACTACCCTTAAATGCATCCTTAGCCTGTGGCTATTTGGAAAGGGAGGCTGAGCTCACTTTAAAAATGTCAAAATAATTGGTTAATTTTGACACACCTACCTCACAGCATTATTGTGTGTATTCATTAAGATAAATCACTCAGTTATCATGTCTGGCAGAGGATATATGACAAGTAGTATTTAGGCCTGGTTTGTACGTATGAAAATCTTCCATCTGTCAGTGCTAAGGGGAGGACACCCAATTCTTTCACTTTGAAAAACCTATAGATAACTTCCTCTCTAGATTAGTTCACTGGGGTGAATAGTTGAATACACAGAACAATAATGGAAATAGAACTTGTATAAAGCTTTATTCTTTCTAGTACTTCCACATTCATTATCAGAAGAGTCTATATCAGTTTTGTGATGCAGCTAGGATGGGAAACTGAAGCACAAATTAAATTACATGACTTTTCTTAAGATTTCATAGAATCTTAGTGTAGAATCTTTAGTCAGAACTTAGGTCTCCTGAAACCACTCATAAACACAAAGAATTCTTGTCATAATCAACTCTATTTGACCTGTATTTAGTCACTTGGTGTATAGATTTAGGTGGATATAATCTGGGCTGCATGTAGTTATACATACTCCAGAGTTATAATGTCATTCATCCATTCTTTCATATTCATTAATTCAATAAATATTATGTCTGTGACAGGCAGGGAGACATAAGAATGGAACAAAAAAATAAAAGGTTCCATCTCTGCCTTCCAATAGAAATGGCAAGACTTGAGATAATATGGGGCTTGATGGCAGGAGACCCACTTAGGAATCTGAGATTCCTGTAAGCTAGGTATTCACCAGCAAGACACTTTACTTCTCAAAGCCTTTGTTCCCTCCCCCTTTGAGGGGAAAAGTGCTTTCCAAAGCTTAATATATTATAGAAATGAGTTACTATTAGTACTCGCTAATTATGAGTCCTGACAGAAAGTCAATGACAGAATGTTAGAACTGGGAAGGACCCTTAGCACCTAATTTAATGTCCCCATTGTACACAGGAGGCTTAGGGGGTGAAGTTCCTTGTTCATACAGCAAAATAGTAACAGCTGTTCTTTCCACTCTATTCTACTAATTCTATTGCATTTAAGTCTCCAATACAATTAGAAGCAGTGGGGTACAGGAAAGGATTCTCAAACATTTCTGTCAGTTTAAACAAAACTCAACACTATTTAAAAAATGCATATTAATAAACAGTCTTGTTGTTCATCCATGTCCAAATTCTACAAACAGGTTTACTGGAGTGGTTTGCCATTTCATTCTACAGTGGATTAAGTCAAACACAAGTTAAAGTGTCTTGTCCCAGATCACACAGAAAGTGTCTGAACTCAAGTCTTCCTGACTCCAGACTTGGCACTCTATCCACTGAGCCACCTGGCTGCCCACAAACAATCCTAGGTTCATTTATGACAAATTGACTCATGTGTTTCAGCATTCCTGGCAGTAGAGTTTGAAAAATCCTGGAGTAAGGGACAGCTAGGTGGCGCAGTGGATAGAGCACCAGCCTTGAATTCAGGAGGACCCAAGTTCAAATCTGGTCTCAGACACTTAACACTTCCTAGCTGTGTGACCCTGGGCAAGTCACTTAACCCCAGATTCAGAAAAGAAAAAAAGAAAAATCCTGGTGTATTATATAGAGTCAGTCTCAGAAAAAGGAAGAGTATTTATTAGGTTTCTCAACCTAGAGATTTAAGGTGGAACAAGGGAAGCTCATATTTGTGTGATATTGGACAAGTCACTTATTCATTCAACATCTGAGGTAATTCACAGAGCAGGTACTAAATTTCATTGGTAGAAGGTGTTCGCTCATCAGGAATGCTTTATACTAACAAAATCTTCAGTCTAGTCCAAAAATATCTACAACTACCACCAAAAAAAAATGGTCTCTACAAGTCACGTTAGCTAATATCTTTCACAGATGAAGATATTAGCTAAGGTACTTGAGAAGGTAGAGCCTGAAATTAGGGGCAACTGGATGGGGCCTGGAATCAGAAGTTTAAATTTGACCTCAAATAATTACTAGCTGGGTGAGTCTGGACAAATCATTTGACTTAGTTTGCCTCACTTTCCTTGTCTGTAAAATAAACTGGAGAAGGAAATGACAAACTCCATTGCCACTCCAGTATCTCTGCCAGGAAAACTCCACATGAAATCATGAAGACTCAGACATAATTGAACAACTCCTGACTCCCTGTCACCTGTCACTTCCAGGTTCCAGTTGCACAACTGCCCCAGTGCTAGAGTGAGTGATTATCAGGTCATTGAGCCAGCCCATCCAGGCAGGGTAGAACAGGTTACCTTCTCTGGACTTCCATCTCATCAGGAGAAGGGCCATTCTGCACCTGGCGCTGAGAGGGGGGGCCTGTGGAGGAGAGAAGCAGAAAAGTTCAAGAATTAGTAAACTGAAGGCCTAGCTTTGGAGTACCGTGGTTAGAGGATGCTTGGGCACTTTGGGACTTGGAAACATCCTTAGCCCCTCATCAGAGAAACAGCTGATGTGCTCTTTTATACAGCACCTTTCTTGAGAAGGCTCACAAAGAGACTCTAAAAAGAGACTTCTGTCTTAAAATCCACCAAGAGGCCCATGGCAGCTGCTAATCTCATGGTGACCTTAGAACCAGAGAAGGTCAGAGCTGGGAGGGATTTTAGAATCACAAACATCCAGAGCTCAGAGAGAACTTAGAATCCTGGAGTCATCATGTCAGAGTTGGAAGAGAATGTGAGTTCAACAGAACCATGGAATATCAGAAACATCTTTAGAAGCACAAAACATGGAATATCAGAGCTAGAAGAGTCCTTAGAATCCTAGAACCATAGAATAATAGAACTGGAAGGTTTTTTAGACTCATGGAACCACAGAATGTTTGAACTAGAAGCAACTTTAAATGTTATCCAGTAGTTATTTTCATAAATGGAGAGGTTAATGATCAGAAAAGGGAAGTGACCCATACAAAGTCACCGAAGGAAATTAGTAACAGGGTATATAACATAAGTAGCCTGAGCTCAGGGAAAGAAAGGTAGAACCTCTCCCTCATTCCTATATAGTTCATCCTCCACTCAGCTGTTAAAATGTCTTAAAGCACAGGTCTGCTCTTCACACCCCCATTCAGTAAATTCCAGTGGCTCACCTAGAATCATCTATAAAACTCTCAGCTTGGAATTCAATATGGACCCCTCCTAAACTTTCCTGTCTTCATAGATCTTGCCTCCCTCTCTCCTATCCCCATGGTCCAATAACACTGATCTTGCTGTTCTCAAACAAAATACTCCATCTTCTGAATCCTAATATTTTCCCTATGGAATGTACTCCTTCCTCATCTCAAATTTTTGATTTATTTTAAATCTAGCTAAAATCTTTATTTTCTTCACATCTTCAAAATTACCCTAATGCTAGTGCTTTCCTTCTGAAATTATTTCCAATTCACATATGTATATGATGGATTCTCTCTCTCTTCTTATTTATCTATCAATTTACCTACCTATCAGTCTATCAAGTTTATACATAATTGTTTGTATATTGTCTCTCCCATTAAACCCTGAATTCCTTGAGTGCAGGAGCTGTCTTTTGCCTTTCTTTGTATCCCCAGCACTTGGCATAGTACCCGAAGTGTAGTTAGCACTTAATAAATATTTGTTGACTGGCTACCTGCACACAGGAAGCTCCAGCATTACTACCACATGCGGTCACTTTTATTTTCTTTCAGTTTTAACTTTTCTTTTTTCCTACTTGTTTTAGGTTGGAGCAGACCTTTTAAAAGTACTTGGTAGGTAATAACCTATGAAAACTTTAGAAAATGTTGTCTGTTAAATTAATAAAACTTTAAGGTAATTGTATTGTGTCAGCCCGTCAGCTATGATAGATCTGGGCCCTTGATAAAGATTATTAACTTTGTGGTTTAAGAGCTGAATGGACTATTAGACTCTATGTTTTTTAGAACTTTTCCATAGATATTTTTTCATTAATTTTTCTAAATATCCCAGGGAATGAGATAGGGTTTGTGAAAGCTTAATGTCAGGGAAAACTCTTTCATAATTCAAGCTATCTCAAAGTAGAATGGGTGGCCTTGGGAGGAGGTTGTTTCTCCCTCATTGGAGGGCTTCAAACAAAGGCTGGAGGACAGTGGGTCAGATATGATATTGTGGGGTTTCCTTTGGGGTGGGAATTAGAATACAAAGTTGTGAGGTTCCTCTAAATCTCAAATTCAGTGACTCTAATTCAAGTACTTTTTTTTTTTGTTGTTATTTGACTAAATCACAGAATCTCAGAGCTGAGAGGCAGCATCTCATCCAATTCATTGATCTTATAGAAGAAAAAATTGGAGCCCAAGAATGAGAAATGATGTAGTCCATGTTTATGCAGCAGTGAAGTAGCAGAGTTGAAACCAGAACCAAGAAAGGGTTGAGTCCCAGGCCTGGCTTTCTCCTCTGCACCACTCTGTCTTATAAGTTGATCTGGACTATATACATAAGTGGTTTAGGGCAAGTTACAGCTCTTGTATTTATGGGTCCATTCCACATTTATCATCCATCTTCCTGGACATATTTATCCCTAGTATCAAAGTAACTTGTTGGTTTAGCCTATCCAAATAAGAAGTTGAATTAATTATTCAGGATAAATCTGTTCAAGGCTTTGGCCACAAAAACCTTTAACAGCTGATCAAATTTTTAATCTTTCAACCACAGTAGAAGGTGTGATGTAGTCAGAAACTGAAATTATATAATCTTAAAGTTGGAAAGAACTCAGAGGATTATTTAGTCCAACAAGCATCTAAAGAGGAATTTAGGTAACCTAGTTAAATGGCAGTTGGTCATCTAGTCTTTACTTGGATCTCTATTAAAAAAATTTCTCAATAGTATTTTTTCCTCCAAATACATGTGAAGATAGTTTTCAACATTAATTTTTGTAAGACTGTTCCAAATTTTTCTCCCTTCCTCCCTTTCTTTCCCCTTCCCAAAACATTAAACAAGTCAATATAGGCTAAATATGGGCAATTCTTTTAAACATATTTCTTATGTGTAATATTGTGCAAAAGAAATTAAACCAAAAGGGAAAAATATGAGAAAGAAAAAAGCAGATAAATAAACAAAAAAGATAAAAATACTATGCTTCAATCCATATTCAGTCTCCAGGGTTCTCTATCTTGATACAAGTAGTAATAGCCATCCCAAGTCTATTGGAATTGTCTTGAATCACCTCAATGCTGAGAAGAACCAAGCCTATCACAGTAGATTATCATAACTTTGCTGTTACCATGTACAATGTTTTCCTGCCTCTGCTTGCTTCACTTAGCACTGGATATCTATTGAAATCTTATAGGACAGATCATTTTACTTTCTGATGGCTCTGATTTTTTTTTAGGACATTTCTCCGTAATTAAATCAAATTAAGTCAAGTCAAAAATCACTTATTAAATGCCTACTATGTGCCAGCTACTGTGTAAACAATGGGCTTAGCAAAGAGACAAAAATTAGTCCCTACTCTCAAAGAGCTCATATTCTAATAGGAGAGACAACACGCAAACAAAACATTGTACATAATTCAGGATAAATTGAAGATAATTTCAGAGAGAAGACATTAAGATTAATGAAGACTGGGAAAGTTTTCTTGCAGAAGCTGCTGTTTTGACTGAAACTTAACAAGTAGGAAGGCCAGAAGATGAAGACGAGGAGGGAAAGTTTCCAGGTATGGAAGATAATCTATGAAAATCTATGGAACCAAGATTTGTTTCTTTGCAGCTATTCTTGGTTCTATCCTCTGGGCCACGTTGACTAAATCTAATGTCTTTTTCATCTGATTGATTCCCCTTCAAATATTGAACACGACAACAGTAAATACAAAAGTTTCCTCAAGGCTCAATCCACTGTTTGTGTCACGGGAAAGGGAAGGATTGACAAAAGAAGGTAATTCCAGCCAGGTGAACATACCCTATTGTACATTCTCTTGTGATAGCTGTGAAGATTTGGCAGGATTCTTGAAGTCCTTTGGGCTCTGATGATAATACTGAGTGGGTTAGTACCCCAGTCAGTGTGATATCCTTGCTTCTATGGATCCAAGAAATAGATGGGGACAGCATAAGGTTTCAGGCCAGGGCCATTCTGAATTATTGCTGGACAGAGAAGCCAGAGGAGTCAGTGGTGCTTCTTTATTTTTTGGTTCCAAGGGATACTCAGAAATAACAATTTTCCACATGCTGGAAGTGCTTTAGTTCAGAAGGCACCAATCACTAATATAGGCAAACCATGAGTACATGTGAAGTAGCTTGAAAAAATGAATGCTTTTATTAGATGGCAGTCCTGTAGCATGACAAAGTAGAATTGGGCAAAGGCTTCAGCCTGCTTTTTATCAATGATAATGCTTGTCTTCACTTTACATATCAATTTATTGCTGATCAGTTGAGGGCAATTGATTTCATACCTCAACCCAGATTAGATAAAATAAAAGCAAAAATAAAGAATAACTTACACTCAAAGAAGAGAACATCTAAATAAATTGGAAGTTTTGAAAATCTATCCTATGCAAACTCTGGGAGTATTACTAGTGATGAATCAGATAGCAAAAATAATCATGATGCTACAAATTATTCTGCAAAGGGAGACTGGAATTATAAAAAGCTTGTTCTTAGTTTGATGCATAAATCCAATTATAGACCCACTATATAAGGACAGAGAATTTTTAAAAACTGGTAACTACTATGACCATCATGAATTAGCATAGCATTTTGACAGAGTGCAAAAAATATTTTAGGACCTGCACACAATAGTTTATGAGAGTGAATAAGGCCATCATCATGGTAAGGATCACAAGAGGAAAGGTAGAGCTATCTAGGAATACTCCTAGGGATGGGTATCAAATACCACCATGGCAGAAGTTGTTTGAGAAACTATTGAAGCCTCACACAAATATATTGGAAAATGATATCACTATGATAGCTGGTGCAAAAGAAAAAACCTGGACACCCTATCACTTAGTTAAAAATAATGAAAAAAGAAACAATTGGAATGGAATCCAGAAAACAAAAGTAGATCAGAAATTTGTGGTACCTTTAATTAAAAGTGAAAGCCAAACAGGCTAAAGTAATGCAAAGAATCAAAGCAGGATAAATAACAAATAAAAAAAATACAATATATACTAGGCAAAAGAAGCTTGAGAAGCAAAGGTATTGGAGGGAAGAGATGGGCAGAGACAGATACACATACACACAGAGTCAGTGAGAGAATATTCCTGAAGCATGTGAAAGAAATCTGATCATCTATATGGTCAAAAAAACAGTCTAAAAAACAAAAGAATAATGATCAATGTGAAAGAGAAAGCTGTATATTATTAAAATAATAAAGAAAAAAATGTCATGTTGAGGGAGATGGCTAGAAATTCTTTGAAAATTTAATAGAAAAATGGCATGTTCAGATGAAATCCACTATTATTGACTAAAAAGTTTCACAGTGACACAGAAATGATTAGCAAAGGACTTTATTCATATTGTCTCCAATGAATACCTAATTCCATCTTTCTTAAGAGAAGATTATCACACCTTTATTACTAAAAGAAGAGAACACTAATGACTGCTCCCAATATAGGCCAATTCCATACTTATGTATTTTATACAAAGCAGTCAAAGCTTATATCATTCAAAAAAATTAAAATACACTTAGAAAATATATTGTCTGAGGAACAAAATGAGTGTGCTCTAAAGTCCCAGGGGTATAAATAGGAACTCACTGATTCAGTATTTTTGGACAAGCCATCTGAAAGTGCTTTAACATTTATATTACTTTAATTGTTTACTACAAAGCTGTTGATTGAGTTCTATAATACTCATAGGTTATTCATGTACTGCAAATAGTAGATGGAAAAGCAAAGTGAAATGTGAAAAGATTTGCTGTCCCCATCAAAAACTGTTCTCTAGGGGCTGCTAGTTGTAGAGCACCAGCCCTGACGAGTTCAAATCTGGTCTCAGACACTTAACACTTCCTAGCTGTGTGACCCTGGGCAAGTCACTTAACCCCAGTTACCTCAACAGAAACAAAAACAAAAAACCTGTTCTAAGACTTGTCAAGAACAATTGACACAAAATGGGGTCACTTGGTGGTTCAGTGGAAAGATCACCAGTTCTGGAGCCAGGAGGACCTAAATTCAAATCTGACCACAGGCACTTACTAGATGTGTGACCATGGACAAGTCACTTAAGCCTTATTGTCTCAAAAAAAAAATTTAAAAAGTCATAAAATATAGCATCTTTTAGGGAAGCGAGTTTAACTCTGCTATAATTAATAATAATTCATGTTTTTATATATAAATTCATATTATGTTAATATATACATATAAATATATAAATAATATATAGTTTTATATTATATATTAAATAATAATAATTTCAAAACCATCATTATTACTTCTGAGTAAAAGTGAATACATTTCCAAATCAGGAAATCATACCAAAACACTATTTATCACTTGAGACACATGAAGGATGACAAGTTATACATTGAAGCCGCTTTACTCTATGGAAGCTTTATTAATATCAAAACAGTGTACTGACTAAATTCTAATAACTAATTCTTTATGTGAGCTAAGAATGAATAGACTGAAAGCTTATGGATCATTAAAAGAGCCTGATCCCAGTGAGATGTTGTCAGAAAAGGAGGTTCTGGAACTGAGAAATGTGTTTCCTGGGTAAAAGTAGGAGGTGCCTGTTTCTCCCACCTGTTGCATAGTTAAGCATCAAAGTCTTGAGGGGGTTGGAGGACTTTGTGCCTGCAAGAAGCTTTATGTATATAGAATAAAATTTATGAATGAATTCATCAGTGTAGTGCAAATTAGGAAGTATTTATTTTACAAAAATATTCCTCATATTATTTGAATAGAAATAGGAAGCCTTTTGTAAAACTATTCACATTTAAAATTTAATATAAAAAAGTTCATTTTTTGTAAATCAAAAATTTTTGAAAAAAAAAAAAAGACCCAACAAGTAAATGAAACATTCCCTAATTTCTCTCTTTAGTCAATGTTGATCATCACATATTAGAATTACTTAGAATGGAGCCACTTGTATTACAGGGGTGCCAATAATAGCATAGTATGTCAGAGGTGGAACTGTCTTAGAATCACAAAACACAGATTAGCAGATCAGGAAAATACATTAGACATCATTTAGTTTAACTGCCTCTTTTTAGATTAGGAAAACGATGTCCTGAGAAGGGAAATCACTTGTCTAAGGTCATACAGCTAGTTAGTCTGAAAGCTAGAATACAGGCCCAGATCCTTTCCTGCTTTCTCCCTCTTAATGCCTTCCCTCCCTTCCTTTCTTTGTTTTAATTTTATTATTATTTTTGTTTTTCATAGAACAGTGATTCCATTCTTTCCCTGCCCCATTCCATCTTCCATGTTGTTTTCTAACAAAAGGAAAGCCTTTAAGTAGATCAGCAGATACAGTCCTGATAGTACATATCGTTATGTACTCCATATCTATAGTCCCTCCTGTCTATCAAGGAAAAAGAAATATATTTATTTATCATTAGTTCTCTGGACTCCAGGTATTTTTGATTCCATATTCAGAGTAATCTTCCTGCTATTCTATACCATGTGAACATTTTAGGATCTAAGTTTCCTTCCTTCCCTCCTTCCTTCCTTCCTTCCTTCCTTCCTTCCTTCCTTCCTTCCTTCCTTCCTTCCTTCCCTCCTTTCTTCCTTCCTTCTTTCCTTCCCTTCCTCCCTCCTTCTTTTCTTCCTTCCTTCCTTCCTTCCTTCCTTCCTTCCTTCCTTCCTTCCTTCCTTCCTTCCTTCCTTCCTTCCTTCCTTCCTTCCTTCCTTCCTTGTGGTTCAATCTCTTTACATATAGGCCCCACTATGAGCTTTTCATCAAGACCTTTCTGAGCTAATGCTTCAAAGCAGTATCACACAGCCTAAGTTGCCCATGAAGATCTCCTTCCCTTTCCCTCTCTTCCCCTCTTCCTTCTCTGGGCTGGAATGGATGGGACAGTGTTTTAACCCTAAGAACCTGTTTCCAACTGAGGACACAAATGCAATCATCCTTCAGCTCCATGAGCTCAGAATGGAAGTGCCCAATCATAGACAGGAATGAGAGATTGAATTTGGACAGAGACATTTCCTAAGAGCAAAGATTTTTTCCCAAAGCATGGGAGTAGAATTCCATTTTCTAGGTTTCCCTTATCTTTCTAGAATGTAGAAGCAAAAAGATGAACCTGATTTTCTGAGAGTACTAAATACAGCATTGGCTCAGTTCAATGCCTCTGTAACTGCAACCAGGCAATAGGCCTGCCATCTGTTACCAGGGGACAGCAGCAGCACTAGAGCAGTCATGTGAATCTTCCCTGCTTTCTTTCAGGAATGGCCACTGCTGGGCAAAGTTGCAAAATAGGTGAAAATTATACTCCTTCTTTATTCCTGTGCCTTTTCCTCCGAGAAGGTCATAAAACCATCATTGAGTACTTTAGAATTATAAAATATTAGAATTAGTGTAAGAAATGGAATTGGAATAATAGCATTTAGAACCACATGATCATATAGTAACATAATCCTAGAATGCTAAAAACTTAGAATGATAACATTTTAGAATCATAGAGTTAAATTCATTTTACTGGTTTAGAAACCATGCTTATTCAATAATAAGGATAATGGTAATAGCTAGTATTTTTGCAAAGTGCACTACAAAAATTAGCTAATATCCTCACAATAACTCTGAGAGGTAGGTACTATTTATCCATTTTACAGTTGAAGAAACAAAGGCAAACAAAAATAAGTGACTTTCTCAGGGTCAGGAACTATGTATCTGAAACCAAACATAAACTCAGACCTTCCTGATTTTAGGTCCAGAGTTTTATTTAATGTACTACCTAATTGTAGAACCAACGACATTATGGGGTGATGTCTTGACTTATATGTGAATTGGATTTAAGTGAGACAGAGTTGCACAAAGACATCGACATCACTCTATTCCAAAAGCAAAGTCCAGTGGCCAGACAGCGCCCTGGAGTATGGAAAGCTTAACAAAAAGGAATGAAGTCCTAATGTTGGGATTTCAGGCATTAGGAGAGAAAATGGTGTATTGGGAGGGGATTCTTATAAATCATATCACATAGGTGACCAATTCTCCTTTGGGAAAAGTTGACTCTACCTTTCAATGACTTTTAGCACTTGGCTCACTATCTACATATTCACAGAATCCTCTGTCCCCATCACTTTCTTAGCCCTTATCCAGATTGTTATATCACTGACATGGGAGAGCCTGTAGAATCACAAAATACACAATTTCAGAGTAGGAAGGACTCTTTGGATTACATGACATAGAAAATTTGAGCTACAAGGGAACTTAGAATCCTACTGAATAAATAGTCTCTTTTACTTAGCTTCTGATCTGTGTTGGGAATGTTGAAGCAATTTCCTCTTTAGGATAAGGTTTTTTCTTCTACTCTTCAAATAGCTCTTTTTCTATTTCTTTTCTGGTTTCTTATCCATTTCTCAATTCTATGTAATGGCTATTTCCCCCGGAAAATATCTTTGTTCCTCTTCCTTCTTTGTATGCTTTGCTAAAATAATTTCACTCCTATAGTTTCAATTATCAACTCTAAGTATAAGATATTCCAAACTCCAGTCTTGACCTCTATTCTTAGCTTGAGATTCAAAGACAGATATCATGTCCTTCCCATGACTTTTTTTTCTTAGTCTAAATATTCCCATTTCCTTGGTATTCTAAGGTATTTTTTGGAGGCCTTTCACCATTCTGATTGCTTTTTACATTTATAGATATCCTTCTGAAAACGTGGTATCTGTAACTGAAGACAATACTTCAGATGCAAGAAGGTGGGCTTGGGTATATTTTCTTTAAGGTAACAGTAAACATCAAGGAAAAAGGTACAAGCGAAGGGTAGGCAGCCACTTAGATATACTGTAAAGAGGCTTTTTGTTAGGTAAAATTAGACCTTACTTGAGTGGGAAAGTATGGAGTAGCAGAGGTACAGCTGGCTTCAGAGCTAGGGAAATATGGGCACAAGCCCTACTTTTGACACATTCTAGCTTTGTGTATATCCCTGGGAAAAACACGGAACCTCATGGTCTCCTAGGAAATTCACTAGACCTATGTTTGAGAATAGATTCTGACTTATACTGGTAGATGGATTTTCTCACAGGAGTTCTTTCTACATTGATGAAATCACAGATCCAGTTTTAAAAAAAAATACTAAGTGGTCTCTGAAAGTCCCTTTCCAGTCTGAGGTTCTGCTATTCTAATTTTATGGAAATAATTTCAAGCAAAATAATCAATGTACCATCTTATTCTATCAAAAGAGATTGTGTGGTTTAATGGAAAGATTTACATTTATTCACTGTGATAATAATTCATTTTGATATGAGAATTTAGAACATAATACTGAGAATGTTAGAATGAACCTTAGAATTATAGACATATGAATTTCCAAGCTGCAAGGGACTTTAAAATAAGACCTGGACTTTAGATATTATTGAACATAAAATGCTTGTGAAGGAAACCTTAGAATCACAGATCCATCAACTTCACAGAGCCTGAAATCAACATTCAGAGAAGATGAATAACTTCCCTGGGAACACACAGCAAGAGGCATCTTTCTTGTTCACAAATAGTGAGGGGAGGGGAAAACACTTTCGTTGTAGAATTTTTTTTTCTGTATCCTATAAAACATAGAAATAAATGTTTTTCCTCCTCTACTAGCTAACAACAACAACAACAAGAAATAGATATAGCATATCAATTGAAAAATGTTATAGTTCAATTTCATACATTCTTGAGCAGGCTCTCTCTAGAAGGAATAGGCAACCAAAGGCTAAAATTGGTGAATAATTCCTGTAAAAGTGAGTTTAGGAGCAGCTGGTTTCTGAATGAAATCACTATCTATTTGTACCAAAACAAAATCTAGGAGAAATGGGTCTGCCTATTAATTTCTTCACAGCAAAAAAAGATAATGGTTTTTATCTCCTCCAATGAATTATTTGTGAAGTCAGCAGAAACTTTAAGGAAACAGAACCATAAAACATAGAATGTCAGAACTAGACATTCTATTAAAGTCATAGAACATAGACCAAGAAAACTGGAAATAACTTTAGAATTAGTACACTGAATTTCAGAGTTGAAAGGATTCTGAGAGAATAAGTTCTCCATTTCCCAGATGGGAAAGCTGAGGCTCAGAAAAGGGAAAAGTCCTGTCCAAAGTCTTAAGTTTGTTGATAACACATTATCACACTACTTCGAGCTGTTGTTTCATGGTGTTTGCTGAGTTTTCTTGATTATTTTGGTGACAAATCTCTTCTCTCAAATAAAAAAAAGTTAGTTGATAGAAGAACCAGGACTAGAGCCCAGTTTTTTGGCTAAGACTTTTCCTGTTGTACTTACCTCCATAAATTCTCTCACTCTTCCCAACCCAATTTCATATTCTGGTACTCCATGCTGAAATATATTCTCCTCATAAAATACTCAGTATTTTTTCCATCTCCTTTCTAACCAGCTCATTATTTTAATGGCAAATAGGCTTGAAATGCTTCCCTCCCCATCCCTTGCCTCCCTCCAACCAATGGAACAAAAACCAAAGAGTCGCTGCTCCTATATCCCTGGAAAACAGCACTTTTCAATCTGCTAGTGTGTTAAGCTGGGACCCCTGGTAGGGAGACACATACCCCTGCCCCAGGTACAGTCTGATGTGCAAGTCAAGGTCAACAGAGGAACAGGAAGGAGAAGTGACTGTCACCTACAAGATACTCGGCAGAGAATGATCCAGTCACAGTGGCAGAAGCAGACGCAATGTAAGATCCACTCCCTGCTGACCATAGCTTGCAGGGTCCAGGGCCTCCCTCTAGACAGTCCTCCAGGTTGCTTCCTCATCCTCGGCACTTACCTCCCCTTCCACCTGGGGCTGGATTACCCAATGGGTAACTGATACTTTGGGCTCAGCAGTCAAATGTGCTTCTCTGTCTTCAATCTTTCATGAAGTTCCTGAATGAGCCTATGGGAAACCTGGCTGGGCGATTCTATCAGTCACCATGGGCATTGCCGGCCCAAAGGAAGGAGAAAGCTGGATTCGAGAGGATCAGTTTGCTCACCTATTACAATAGCTTTAGTGGTTCATGCACCCCTGGACCGCAGATTCCTTCTCTTTTCCCCTCATTCTACTTACCTATCCCTTCCAACTAGGGGAAAATAGAACAGGAAATATTGGATTAGAGAGAAATAGCTGAGAGTCTGAACTGATGTATTCAATGGATAATTGTTCCTCTGTAGTTCTTTCTTGAGTTTTCTCTGACTCTGCTCATCAATTATTGCTTCACTCCCCTTTTCTCACATAAGCTTATGCTTATTAATCAACTCCTATTCTCTACTTTCATTCTCTCTCTCTCTCTCTCTCTCTCTCTCTCTCTCATTTTCATTCACTCAACTAGTTGGGATTTGTTTGATATTATAGATCCGTCAAATGTCAGAATGGAAGGAAGCCTTGGAACCTGACTGTCTATAAAAGCTCTGTCATCTCCCGTTCCAATGATCTTGTGATGACATATAGTTGGGCAAAATAACTCCTAATTATTGCTCTAATTTCTTCTTCATTGATGGAAAGTTCTCCCTTTTCATTTTTGAGATTAACAATTTGATTTTCTTCTTTCTTTTTTTCTAATAAAATTAACTAAAGGTTTATCTATTTTATTGGTTTTTTCATAAAACCAACTCTTAGTTTTCTTTATTAATTTGATAGTTTTATTATTTTCAATTTTATTAATCTCCCCTTTTATTTTTAGAATTTCAAATTTGGTATTTAATTTGTCCTTTTTCTAGCATTTTTTAGTTGTAAGCTTAATTCACTGATCTTCTCTTTTTCTTTTTTGTGCAAGTAAGCATCTAGAGATATAAAATTTTCTCTAATAACCACTTTGGCTGCATTGATCTTGTGATGATGAGAGCTATCTATATCCAAAGAGAGGACTGTGGGAATTGAGTGTAGTTCACAACATAGCATTTTCATACTTTGTTGTTATTTGCTTGCATTTTATTTTCTTTATCATTTTTTCCTAGTTTGATTTGATTTTTCTTGTGCAGCAAGATAATTGTATAAATATGTATGCATATATTGGATTTAGCATATACTTCTATCATGTCCAACATATATTGGATTATTTGCCATCTAGGGGAGGGGAATAGAGGAAGGGGAGGGAAAACTAGGACACAAAATTTTGCAAAGGTTAATATTGAACAATTATCCATTTTTATGTTTTGAAAATAAAAAGCTTTAATAAAAATAGTAATAAAATAAAATTTCAAAAAATATAAAAGCTCTGTCATCTGCTTGAAGACTTTTGGAGATGAGCATCTCATTAGACCCTTCCCATTTAATACACTTGACTTCTTGTCAACTTCTGCCCTTTTCTGTTACTACCCATTTTTACTCATTACTGTGAAAGTTCTGCACATTTGAAATCCCCATCATCTATAAAATGAGATAGTTAGACTAGATGGTTTTGGAGCAGTAAATGTTTTAACCACTAGCTCTCTGGAAAAGAAAGACATATACTTGGCACACTTTTAAGTTTAATAATCATTAGGGAGATGGGAAGGAAAAGTGAAAAGGAAGGAGGGACAGAGGGAGAAAACGTGAAGAGAGGGAAAGAGGGAAGGAAAGAGGAAGGGAGGCAAGGGTGAAGGGGAAAGAAAAACAAGGAAAGAAGGAAGGGAGAAAGAATGGAAAGACGGGATGGAAGGAAAGAAGGAAGGAGGGATGGAAAGAGAGAAGGGAGAAAGCAAGTGTTTATTAAGCACCTACTACATGCCAGGCACAGTGCTAAACACGTTATAAATAATATCCCATTTGATTACCTGTCATCGGGGGGAGGGAGTGGAGGGAGGGAGGGGATAATTTGGAAAAATGAATAAAAAAAAATAATATCCCATTTGATCCTCACAACAACAAGGAGGTGCTATTATGATCCTCATTTTACAGTTGAGGAAACTGAGGCAGACAGTGATTAAATAACCCTCTCAGAATCACACTGCTACTAAGTCAACCATAGTAAAAATATTAACATTTTCTTAAATCTGGATAATCATCAAAACAATAAACCAAGTCCTGATTAGTAGCATTTGTCTGTTTCCCTGTAGAAAGCTCCCCACTTTAAAATTTAACAGTGCTTTTGAGATTTGATTCAGTCCAGCTCCAGCTTTTTTCTTCCTTTTAAGTTTCTTTTTCTTCTTGCATTGGGTCTATGGTTCTATGATTATAACCCTACTAAAAAACTTCTCCCCTCCAGGATCAATGTCCCTTGTTTTTAAAGACACAGGATTCCAACATTTTCAAGGGGTTTTAAAATAATAAAATGATAGAATATGAGATTTGAATTGACCTTAGAGATCACTATCTCACTGAATAGGGACCAAAGCATAGTATTTTCATTTTTGTTGTTATTGTTTGCTGGGATTTTTTCTTTCTCAGATTTTTTTCCCCTTTGATCTGATTTTTTTTGTGCAACATGATGACTAAGGAAATAGGTTTAGAAGAAATGCATATGTTTAACTATATCAGATTGCTTACTGTCTTGGGGAGAGGAGAAACATTTGGAATACAAGGTTTTGCAAAGATAAATGTTGAAAACTATCTTTGCATATATTTAGAAAAATAAAAAAGCTATTAAGAACAAAAATTCACTCTCAGACCTTAACTGTAAAAATGGGGGAAAAAGGGTCAAAGAAGGGAGGTGACGACAAGCAGTGAATCAATGGTAGAGACACGATTTGAAACTTTTGGGCAGGTAGACTCTTTCCATTAAAGGAGGGAAGGAAAAGAAACAAGCATTTTACATAAGACTTACTATGTGCTAGGCATTGTGCTAAGCACTTTTAAAATACTGTCTTATTTGAATCTTACAACTCTAGGAACTAGGTGATATTATTATTCCACTTATAATTAAAACAAAACAAAATAAAACTAAGGCAGAGGTTAAGTGCCTCCCCAAGGTCACATTTCATATCTGAGGTAATATTTGAACTCAGGTTTTCCTGACTCCAGGCTCATTCCTGTCAAGTGCACCCCTTTTATTATTAAGTCATTTTGGTTGGAGAATATGAGAGCTGAACAGACCATAGAGATCACTGTCTCGCTGAATGTGGATCAAAGCATAATGTTTTCACCTTTGTTATTGTTATTTGATTCTTCGTGATCCCGTTGGAAAAGAAACTGCAGTAGTTTACCATTTTCTTCTCTAGCTCATTTTACAGATGAGGAAACTGAGGCAGGGTTCAATGACATGCTTAGACTCACATAGTAAGTGAACTCAAGTCTCCTAATTCTAGTGGTCCATCCAGTGCTCCACCTAAATGCCCCAAATTAGAAGTCCTACTGTACTATGAGAGACTCTCTTCATTTTTAGGAGAAGATACATAATGAAGAGATAGGAAGATGGAAGAAATCCATGCATTTTACATTTTTAAATTTAATTTTTTTTAATTCATGCAATTGGAGTGCAGACCTGGGAAAAAGAAGTGACTTAGGACTCAGAGAGTCTGGATTTAGTACTCTTGCTCAGCACTATCTGGGTGTAATTAGGCAGGTGTTGAGCAACTTGAGAACAAGGACTGTCTTTTTACCTTTCTTGTATCCCCAGCACACCAAGTCTTGTATAATAGATAATTAATAAATGCTTAAGATCCACTGATTGGTGCAGTGGAAATAACCTTAGATTTGGAGTCATAGTGTTTAAGATTTAGAAGGAAGGGGTTCTCCTTAGATTTCTGAGGCTAACTACTTAATTTTACAGATGAGGAAACTAAGTCCTAGAGAACTTGTGACTTGATCAAAGTTATATGAATAATAAGTAACAAAGTTTAAATATGATGAACAGAGACTCTTGACTCTAAAGCTGTCACTTTTTTTTTATTGGCCTCCCACTGCTTCAAGTCCAAGGATCTGTGTTCAAATCCTACTTCTACTCTTTACTATTGAATGTTCATGACTATGAACATGTATAAACATGTTTACCTCTCAATAAATGATCAAAAAAGCAAAAGGGTTGTATTCAAGTGCAAGGACCTATGTTAAAATCCTATCTCTAATCTTTACTAGCTGTATGACTATGAACAGATTACTGAAACACGTTTAGTTCTCAATAACTGATCAAAACAACAAGAGGTTGTATTAGATGATCTCTTAGGTGCCTTCCAGTTTTACACCTTTGATCCTAAGATAGACAAGTTATGTGTCTCTTAGTTTCAACTGGGGACCACAGTGCTTAACAGGCCCCAATTCATGAAGTTTTTGTGCTTCTTGTGGAAACCATGGGATAGACTCTTAAATAATATGGAAATGTGAGTTATAATAATGACAATGCAATATTAATACTAATGGAACTCCAGATATCCCTGTGTCAAAAATCCTCTCTGATAACTATTGCTGAAGCTGTGAGTCTCTACTCCCATTATCAAATGACCTGAAATTCAGCATAGCTGCCAACCCAGACAGTTGGCTCCTTAGGGACCAAAAGGAGTTTTCTTCCCTTCCCTGGCTGAATTCCAGGGAAACCCAGGCAGCAGGATCTACCACCGATCAGCTAACCTGTCTGGGCTAAAAGGGCTAGGCTGCCCACTTCTCTGGATTGGATCAGAGGAAAAGGCTCCAGGCTCCTTCCATTACATCGTGCTCATAGACATAATCAATTTTCCTCTATTCAACTGGTATTATCTTCATTGAGAGATTTTTAGTTTATTTGTTTTTTTTTTGTTTGCTTAGTTTTGTTTTATTTTGCTATTCTCCATGACCCTTCCATACATAATATTTACCTGCCTCTGATAACAGTGTGTAGCTGTGTGTGCATCCAAAGTGAATATTAATAAAGAGCACAAACAAAAATATAGATCAACCAGAAAAGCAATTTTGTTCTCCATAATCTTCAGCAGAGATGATTAAAGAATGCTGGACCAAGTTGGTGAATCATGGGCAAATTGAAAATTTGGGCAAATCTTTTTCTGAGCCTCAGTTTTTGCTTTAGGGCTGTTATTATAGAAATCACTTTGAAATCCTTAAAACACTTAGAAATGCATCATCATCATCATCATCATCATCATTAGTATTATCATGACAGTACACAGTTGGATTGGATCATTTTACAGTTACTTCCAGCTATAACAGTCCATATTCTATGTTCCAAGATCCTTTCTAGTTCTGACAATTCACACTTATATCACAAAAACTTACATTTATTATTACTGAACAAAATTTTGGTCTTTGAATACTTTGGAGTGTGAATGATACAATAGCCAAATAAATATAACTGAATAAATGTTTAAAAAGAAAAAAATAAAAATGTCATTTTGAGGTTTATTAAAAAAATATTTTCTTTACAATATAACTCTATGAAGTTGTTGGTCTAAGTATTGTCATATCTGGGAGATATTGTGGCTTCAGTTCCAGATCACCACAATAAAGTTAATGACATGAATTTTGTTTTTCAGTGTATATAAAAATTCTGTTTATACTTTATTAAAATCTATTAAGTGTATAACAGTATTATCTTAAAAAAGGTATAAACCTTAATTTAAAAATATTTTATTACTTAAAAAAAAAGTTAAGTATAATCTGAGCCTTGGACAAATAGTAATTTTTTTTGCTGATGGAGGATCTTGCTCAATGTTGATGGCTGCTGACCATGGTAGTGGGTGCTGAAAGTTGGGGTGACTATGCAATTAAAAAAAATTAGACAATAATGAAGTTTGCCACATCAATTCTTCATGCTACAGCATGTGATGCTGTTTGATAGCGTTTTACCCACAGAAGAATATCTTTCAAAATTGGACTTAATCCTCTTGAACTCTGCTTTTTAACTACTAAATTTGTGTAATGTTCTTCAATATTATTAAATCTCAGGGAATAGGGAACGTAGAGGAAAAGGACAGAGATGTGAATGGCTGGTGGGTGACGTAAGTCAAAACATACCACATTTCTCAATTAAATTTGCTGCCTTACATGGCTGTGGTTTGTGGTGCCCTAAAACAATTACATTATTAACACCAAAGATCATTGATCATAGATCATCATAACAGATATAATGATAATGAAAACATCTGGAAGACTATGAGAATTACCAAAGTTTGACACAGAGACACAATGTGAATTCATGATGTTGAAAAAATAGTGCCAACAGACTTGCTCAACTCAAACTTTGTCTTAAATCTTCAATTTGTAAACACCTGCCCAAGCATAATAAAGCAAAGTGCAACAAAACAAGCTATCCCTGCCATATCCGTTTGACTGAGAAGGAAAATAGAATTCAGGAAACTTGTGTATTGCCACAAGGTAATGATCAATTATTGTTATTATTAATATTACTACTATTATCTTTACAATATGTACTTTGACTAGATAATTTATAAGTTTTCTTCCATCTATAACATTCTATGTCCTATGTTCTAAGGTCCTTTACAGTTCTGACATTCCATAGTTTTATAATATAAACTTCTATTTATATTTCACTGAGGTTTATTTAAAAAACACTTTTCTAACAAACAACTCTGTGTACTTAGTCTTAAGGATTATTATCTCCATTTGACTGAAGAGGAAAGTAAAGTTCAGAGAACAAGTTAGTGGTCACTAACCAGGGCATCTTGAACCCAAGTCTCCTGACTGAGGCTATTTGTATGTCAGTCAGGATTCAAATTTATGTTGTTATGATCTCAAGCTCAGTATTTTTTCTGCTGTGCCATTAGTCTACTTCTGCTCTGACATTTTAAGGTCTTAGGATTCTATGGTATTTTTAGCTCTTATATCCTGTGCTCCAGTTTTATTATTATTATTATTATTATTATTCTGAACTTAACAAAGTTCAGTTTTTAAAAGAAAATATATTTTCATATGCAAAGTAAATAACTTTTCATATACAAAGGATTGTAAATAAAACCATGAATCTCTATTCCATAGTGGTTGCTTAAAAAATTTGGTCATTATATTAACCAATTATGACTCTAAAAGACTAATGACAATTAGTCTCCTACTTAATATTATATAAAACATTCAACTTGTTACTTTCAAACATATCTTGCTTCTGTTTCTTTTTCTGTATACTTTTTTTTTACTATGTTTCAATAACTCTCTTTTTTCCTTTTCTAATTATTTTTTTGCCTCTCCCTTCTTCCTCATACCCCATTAAAGCAAAAAAAGGAGAAAAAAGAAAAGAAACCCAAACCAAAAAACCAGTAACAAATAAGCCCTATACTCTATTTTTTCCTAAAGTTTCTTACAGCTCTACTATTATAATCCATTCCAAGGCTAAATTGAAATGCTTTTGGCTTACTATATCTCCTCACTCACCTCTATTATACTGGATAATTAATTATGATTATGAATGAATTATGATTCTATAAGTATTCTGTGTTTTGAATAAATAAAGAAGGTAATACTATTTCCTGCCAGGAAAAGAGGTCTGTCTCTTCTTCCAAGAATTCTTGCTATCAGTCTTCTCATCTTGGCAGCCTAAGAACAATACTGCTTCACCCAGCTTTAAGCCTTCTCTCATACCCAGCCCAGCTCCTAACACAGTACAAGGGAGTCCTAGACTTGCAGACCTGCCTTCATTCAATTCAGGAACAAAGATTCCAGAGTTTATAGAATATCACATCTTCTATCTGCTTTTAGGAATTGCCTGACTTCCTATTTATATTTTTTCAACGAACTTGAAAATTAATAAAGACAAACACTTTCTATATGCAAAGGCCAGAAAAAGAAATTATTTTAAAAATACATATACATGCATGCATGTGTGTGTATGTCTGTATGTGCATGTATATGTATATCATAGCCATACTTGTCTGTCTCCCTCTGAATTTCCTTCTACTGTCTTTTGTGTATTTTAAAAATGTCTCAAACCAAAAACTTCAATAAAAATTAAAAAAAATCTCATCGATATCTTTTTTTCTTTTTAAGTCACTATTACTAATATCCCTTTTTTTTTTTTATCAATAAAAGCCTTTCCTTTGAATAATAAATATGTATAATCGAGCAGAGTATTGCAAACTCTTCAGGAAAAACCAACCAGCAAATTATTGTAATAGTCCAAGCATGAGGTGATGAGGGCATATACCCAGTCAAAGATCAGAGGAGACAAGGGGAAACATGTGAAAGATGTTTTGAAGGTAGAATTGACAAGACTTGGCAACATGTTAGATATGGGTGTGAATGAGAGTGAGGAACTGATAGCTAGGTTGGGAGTTTTGGTGACTGGGAAGATGATGGTACCCTTTATAAATAATATGGAAGTTAGGAAGAGAGAAGGATTTGAGGGAAAGATAATAAATTCAGTTTTAAATATGGTTGAATTTAAGATGTCCCTCAGGACAGCCAATTCAAGATGCCACTAGATAAATATGGAAAACGAAGAATCATTAACATAGATTATTAAGTTTTCTTTATTTTTGTAATTTTATTCATTTAATTTCTCGCATGTCTTAATAAATGAACTCTCAGATATTATATATATAAATTTATATATGTATATGCATAAATGTATACATATCTATAGCTATTTATCTCTCTCTGTACATATATAAAATAATTTTAAATGAGATTTATTTTTCTGTCTCTTTCTGATGGTGTTTGTTGGCAGTATACAAAAAATGTTGATGATTTTTGTGGGTTTATATTCTATTCTGCTATAGTTATCCCTTCTGCATTGTGGGAGTTAGGGGCACAGGGCCCAGACAACCTGGAAAATCTGCATAAAATTTTTGGCCCTCTTCTTCTAGAGAAGTGTGAATTATTTTATATTAAAAGATAAATATTTTGATATTATACAATAGTACACATATAATTCATGCATTTCTGAGTTTCTAAACTTTTCTGTGTCATTAGCTAGCCCTCCTGTATTGTCTGTGTATTCTGTAAAACTGCCCCAAAATTCCCACTTAATTTCTTATGGCACCCTGTGATATATTGAGACTGCAATAGGGAAAGCTGCACTATGGAACTTTGCTAAAGTTGTGAATTATTTCTTTTAAGTTTTGATTGAATCTTTGGAGATCTCTAAGTAATTAATCATATCAGCAACAAAAAGTAATAACTTTCTTCTTTATCTTCATACCTTTAATTTCTTTTTCTTGTCTTTCTGATGAGGCTAGAATTTTTAGAATTGTATTAAACAATAGTAATAACAATGGGTATTCTTGCTTTATTTCAATCTTATAAAAAAAAGACTGAAATTTTTCTCCATTAAAAAATGATGTTAACTGCTTACCAGAACAAAAAAGTCTATTGTGCTTTCCAGAATTTAAAAAATTAGTTTTTAAAGACTATCATCTTTTATCAAAAACTTTTAAATCATTTACATATGTTATTTCAAGTGTTTTTGTTACTAATGTGATCTATTATGTATATAATTTTACTAATATCAAACTAGCCCTGCATTCCTGGTATAAGTCCAATCTAGTCATGGTATATAATTATTTCGTATGTTGCTATAGCATCGTGGGTAACATTTTAGTTGATATTTTTATATCAATATTCATTACAAAAAATTAGCCTACAGTTAGTTTTCCTTGATATATATCTTTCTTATTTAGGTATCTCATCATTATTTGTGTGTTGAAAGAGTATGTTAGGATGCCATTTTCCCTACTTTTGCAAACAATTTATGCAAAATTATAGTTAATTCTTCTTTGAATGTTTGGTGGAATTCACTATCTGCTCCTGTGGTTTTTACTGAAGTTTGTTTAGATCCTATTCAATTTCTTTTCCTGAGTTTAACTTATTTAAATTCTGTATCTCTTATTCTTATGCCATGGGTATTAATATTTTTATAACTCTTAATCCATTTCATTTGAGTTATTTTGTGCTGACATAATCAGGACAAACCATTTCTAATAGTTTCATTTCTAGTAAGTGCTCTTTTTAAACTTCTAATTAGAAATTTTAGTTTTCTTTTTTCTTTTATACTTTTACTCTCATACTCATTCTCTCCTCGGATTAGCCAATGACTTATTTAATTAATTTTTAAAAACACATCCTTTTATTAAACAATTCAACAGTTTTTGTCTTCAGTTTTCCTAATTTTTTGTTTTCAGAAATTTTATTTTTGTATTTATTTAATATTTTTGATTTGTTGATTTTCATTTTTTTCTTTTAGCTGTTTTTTACCCAAATGAAAATTTTAGCTACTATAAGAAAGAGTTGCATTTATATAAATATAAATTTTTTTGTATATAAATTTTCTCTTTCTTTGATCTCCTTTAGGTATAAACTGATTAGTAATTTATATCTTTAAACATTTTTATCACAACAACACAAAAAGATAGACTATTAATAAATGTAGTACCCATATGTCCCCAAATTTCAGAAAATTTTTAAGGGGCTATCCTATTGAGGAATGACTTAAACATATAATCTTATATAAGTGTAATAATTATGCCATAAAAACTGATAAAAGGATAGTGGAAACTAGAAAGACCTCTATTTACTGATGTCTAGTAAAAGGAATTTATCATTTATACCACGATGACAATACTGAAAGGAAAATCACTTTGAAAGTCTTTAGAACTCAATTAAAGCAATCATAAAACATGAGATCAGAAGACTGAAAATGAAATGTGTCAATCACTTCCCAGCAGAGTGGTAAAATGAATTTTAAAAAGAGAGGACACATACACAGGCACAGCCAATGTAGGGACTGATTATTTTTGTGATTATGGCTTTTTTTTTTTCCTTTGCTTCCCTTTTTCTTTTCTTTTTGTTAAATGGAGCAGATAAGGGAGGAAAAGATTAAAAATGCATGTATAAACATATACTTTTTTAAACTTTGTGTGACACAGATTATGCTAAGTGCTGAGGACATAAAGATAAAATGAAGATCCCTATTGTCAAAGAGCTCAAGCTCTAGTTGGATCCCTCTATAGTTGTGATTAGAGCACTGAGTGTATTATAAACAACCTTGAGTAAACAGCAAAAGAAGCTCTACCTGACCAGCTGGAGGTTGGTACATTACTTATCCTGCTGCTGTCCAGGAAGACTGGCCTTGTGAGTAAACTGCCCCTAATTAACCAAATGAGTCCTAATATAAACATATTAATGAGTATGAGTCCCTTTTTCTTTGATATTTTAGTATTCTCTCAAATGGTATGCCATCCTACATTTGGCATAATTAAGGCAAAAGAGATCTAACTTATTTTATGTGTTGTAGTTGACAGGATAGTCTTATCCGCTTAGTTTGGGCCTGAAGTTAGGAAGATCTGAGTTTAAATCCAGCCTCAGACACTTACCAGCAGTGTGATCTGGCCAAGTCATTTAACTGTGGTTTGCCTCAGTTTCCTCATCTGTAAAATGGGGATAATAATAGCACCAAACTTCCAGGGAAGTTGTGAGAATCACAATTATTATTATTATTACTATTATTATTATTATTATTATTATTAGCTGGATGATCTTGAGCATGTAATTCCCTCGCTGAGACTCAGTTTCCTCATTTGTAAAATAAGGGGGCTGGTGAGAGTTTTGAAGTTTCTTCTGGCTCTAATTTTATGATCATTATGATTTATATCTCTCACAAAAACTCCAGGGATTCCATGTAGCTCTTCTCATCACAGCTTTGGGTTTACATTAAGTAGGCTTATTTTATTTGGCATTTCACAGACACTGTGCCCCAGGGAAAGCAACATCTCTCTAGACTTTGGGTTGGGCTACCATGTGACTAGCTGGCTGGCATAGCAGCGTGCCCTGAGCATTGGGATGATGGATCACAGCCCTGAGACTTTTCACTGGCTTTATCATATTATATTCTTAACTGGAGAATGTAACAGCACTGAAGACACTTTTCTGATGGATATGGGAGGAAGCTGAAATGCACAGAGGATCTGGCAACTTTATGTAATAATCTTTTTCAAGAGATAGGAGGAACTCAGGGCTGGGCCCTTGTCTCTTATTCTCATTTATATATCCATTCAACAAGTATTTATTAAAAGCCCTTTGTCCCATGCTAGGAGAAAGAAAAATTGAGATGACATGGTCCCAGCCCCTGTGCAGCTGTGCATCCTGGGGATGGTGAGTCTACATGTATCCAAATAAACCAGAATTTTATAACCACTATAGCACTACAACAAGCTCTAATGCGTTATGATATCATGAAAGTGACTCTGGGCTTTTGGAAGCTTTTTCCACAGAGTCTAAGGTCTGGTAGTTCTTACCAAGCTGGAAGGACTTTGAATAGAGACCCAGCAATGGTCTATGTGTCTGCCACTAATGTGGAGGGAGGCTCATTCCTTTGTTTTGCTGCAGCATCTTATGACCCTGTCATTGAAGGCATGATGGGGGTGGAGGAGAAGGCTAAGATCTACACTGGTAGAAGTAACCACCTTGAGAAAACCAAGATGGATATATTAAAGTGAATGCAATAAGTATACCCCCTGACAAAATCCATGAGCGAAGAGCATGAGAAATGTATGTTACTATGAGAAACTGGAGGAAGATTTAAGTAATCACTTTCCTGCCATGTTTTCTTCAGGATGGTATAAAGGTTGATGTTAGCTTTAACCAAGACCCATAATCTAGGTGAAGAAGGCCCAAATAATCAAAGTCCCACTATACAAACAAAAACATGCTACAGACAGCCCTTTGTGATGGCGTGCCAGCCAGGGCAGAATGCGTACCAGCAAGAGTAGTAAATGAAAGCATGTTTGCTGGGGATGTTGTAGAATCTTGGCCAAAATGATAATGATGGCTATCGTTTACACAATGCTTTTTAAGTTTTACAAATTGCTTATATTCATTATCTTATTTCTGCCATGGAATGGTTTAGTTTCATGTTTATAGTATTCCTGGAAAATATCCTGGTGCCCCCAAGAATTCTCAACATCCAACTCAACACTCCTTCGGGAGCATGAAGTCATAATTTTATGCTGCAATTTTTACCATGTACCCCACAAAAAAATTTATCAAGTACTATTGTTATATTTGTAAGGCAGTTTGTCATTCTATTGTTCCCTTCTGCCACTCCCAATTGCAGAAAGGGTTAAGTCCTGAGCAGCTCATTATGTGACCATGGGTATGGGTTTTACTTTTCTAGTCTGTTAAATAAGAGGTATACTAGGTACTCTGATCTAAATTCCCTTCCATTTCAGACATTCTAATTCTATGCAACCCTTCAAAAGTCATTAGACTTTCTAAAATCTTGTGCCTGCCTGCATTTCCCCCTATTAATCTAATACAAACTACATTCCAGTTGGCAAGGTGAACATCTTGTTCTTTGCTCACAAAGTAAGTCTTTTCTCTAATATTTATCTGGTAGAATCTTACATTCCTTCAAAGTCTACATCAAATGCCCCTTTCCCATATGGAGCTTCCTAATTAACCCAGCTCGTAGTTACTTTTTCCTCCTCTAAACTACCTATGCTAGCCATTAGATACTTGACATAGAGTCTTAGAAAAATAGACTATAGATGATCAAAAATGGAAGGTGTTTTATTAATCTTTTTTTTTGTAAGGCAATTAAGGTTAAATGGCTTGCCTATGGCCACACAGCTAGTAAGTGTTAAGTCTCTGAGGCTGCATTTGAACTCAGGTCATCCTGACTTCAGGGCTGGTGCTCTATCCACTGTCTCACTTAGCTGCCCCAGAAAGTGTTTTATTTAGAGTAACTGAACATAGAATATCACTACTGAGGTAAAGGGCCTTAGAATCAATCATAAAATATAATGCTGGGAGCATGGAAGGCCCTCAGAATCATAGAACATAGAAAGCCAGATCTGAGAGGAGCTTTAGAATTAGAAAATGTAGAATATCAGAGGCAGGAGTTGCTTTAGAATCACAGAATATAGAATACCAGAGATGAGGGGAATTTTCAAATTATAGAATTCAGAACATCAGAGCAAGAGGGACTTTAGAATTGCAGAACACAGAAGGGACCTTAAATCCTAGAACTGCCAAACTCTGAAAATAAATAACCAAATTGTTCACAGAAGGCAAAAAGCCTTCTTCAATTCCATTGTAGGAGGGAAACTAGACATGTATGCTAGGGTCTCCTCTAGGAGGTGTTTTGCCTATAAGATCAGTGAGATCTTTGGTCATTTATTTTAACAGTTTGACAGAATAGAGAATGTTGGAGCAGAAAGAGACCTTTGAGTCATATAACATATTCTAAATTAATTAGAAGAAAGCTGGGAGAGGCTTTGGGCCTAGAATTATAGGAAGAGTTGAAAACATGTCTGGCAGCTCTGGGCTATGTGACTCATGCTAATTAGATTGATGAATGAATCGATTTGTGGAGCCACTATAATAGTGACAAACAATACATTTTCACTTACAATAGAATTCCAAAGATCTCATTGCTTACAGAGTTTCTTTTCTTTCTTTCTTTTTTTTTAATGAGAAGGAAAATTCAGAAAATGTGCATTGCAATTTAATTTACAAATCAAAATGACCACCAGAGAGAATTCTCAGAGCAGATCAGATTCCCTCTCCGCAGACTACACTTTCATCTGGAAAAGCATGTTGTAGAAATCACTAACCACCTCAGCAGCCCACAAGGTCAGGCATTATTCCACCAGAGATTCAAAGAATTCCTTTCTCTTTTTTCCAGTTTGTTTGTTTTGGGGAAAGGGATGGTGAAGGGAGGAATGGGGAAGGATGGTGATTACGCTTTTCCATCCATCCCTGGTGAGGCAGCTAGTGACTCAATGGATAGAACCAGTGCTTGAATCAGGAGGACCTGCAGCCTCAGACACTTACTAGTTGTGTGATCCGGGACAAGTTACTTAACTATGTTTGCCTCAGTTTCCTGTAAAATGAGCTAAGGAAGGAAATAGCAAACCACTCCAGGATCTTTGACATAATTAAAATAACTCAACAACAATGCTATCAATTGGACTAAAAGGACCTTGTACAGAAGTGAGTGAATTAAAAGAATTTGATTGTTTCTAGAGACCAGTCATGATTATCATTTGAGTGAGAGATATGGTGAGATTGGAGAAGAGCACTTTTTTCTCTGTGACTGGGCTCTTGGCCCTATGGATCTGGCATGGACAGTGGAGTCTGACAGCTGCCTCTGACTTCTCCCAGACCCTAGGGGATCCAAACTTCCTCCAGCAGCTGCTTTTTGTGCCATCAACAATCAGGGCACGCCCACAGCAAAGGATTTTTTGGGTTTTTTTGTTTGTTTTAATTAAAGCTTTTTATTTACAAAGCATATACATGGGTAATTTTTCAATATTGACCCTGGCAAAACTTTCTGTTCCAAATTTTCCTCTCCTTTCCCCATCCCCTTCCCTAGATGGCAGGTAGTCCAATATATGTTAAATATGTTGAATTATATGTTAAATCCAATATATGTATACATATTTATACAGTTATCTTACAGCAAAACTTTTATATCACTACTTTATCTTCATTTTGAAGGAGTTTCCTTCAAAGGGCTCTCTTGCTGCATCTGTGGATCCTCATGATAGTCATCCCAAGCAGTGCTCATCTTACTATGGAGTTAAGGGCCCTGCAGAAATACAGAGTCATTCTTCTTGGGTCCTTCCCCTATTTTCCTCTCTCTGGAATCATGATTTCTGAGCTGGTGTTAGGGATCACCCATGACCTGCATTCCTGGGTAGAGCTACTCCCAAACATCTGGAGCATCCTAAGATGGGGGTAGTGGGGAGAGGCAGCTGCTGCTTGCCAAAGCTATTGATGATTTCCCATACTATGTTACCTCCCAAGACCTTCAAGGCCCAGTACTATTAGTCGTATCTTTGCCTTTTATCTAGCCTTCTCTAGTTCATCTGGCTCATAAGGAATGTCCTTCTGTAGCACAGGAAGAATAGATGATTAAGGATGCCTAATAATTGGTTCCTGTAACTAAGAACAGATTCTGACCAGTACCTAGTCTCAAAGGTGAAATCCTGCAAATGACCTGATAGTAAATTTCCACGATTGGATAATTGATCAAAACACCCCAAATCCTCAACAGTTACTAGTACCAGGGAACCTGCTCAGGCTTACCCACTAACACTTATGGTCTGTCCAGAAACAAATGGATAAAGGAGGCACAATAGGCTTTTTGTTCTAAGAAATCTGAGACATGAGTTGCTACCAGGTTTAGTTCTCTCTTTATGGTGATACTGGATGGAGAAAGCACCAATAAATGTGCAGAAGATTGAGGTTGCCTCTAAATTGGGTTGTAGTCTATATAGGCTCCCAGAAATAACTGATTCAGCTAGACTCTAGATTATAAAGACTAGTCTGGGTGGAAATAGTTTATTTGTTGGACAGAGAAGGATTCTTTCCTTCACTAACTTGAAAAGACTGAAGAATAGGACTGGATGAGGGAAAAGTTCAGCAGGACAGGTATGTTTTCATTTTAAGCCTGGGATGTGAGATGTACTGGAGAAACAACTCAAAGAATGTATTTCACTCACTCCTGACCTTTCTGAGAGCATTCTAGAAAGATTTCTTCTATTTGGTTGGAAAACCTCAGAAACCATCCAAATGATCAATGGGAAAATTCTATTGTGTCTTCACTTCCAAAATTTGGAAAGAAGAATAAATTGAAGTAGTACCCAATACTCAAAATTAAAATGATATAGATTATTTGGTAGGTAGCTGCTTGTTTTTAGTATTTGATGAATACGTTAGATACAACAGATTCCTAGGAAAGAAGGAAAAAAAGAAAAGACAGATTTCATTTATCTAGATGGATTATTTAAAGCTATTTTAAGCATATGCCCCAGATTCTTATAGACTGGATACTCACTTAGAAAACCACACACTAACATTATCTTTGTTTTATAGTATTTTATTTATTTTGTTAAAATTTCCCCAATATTTAATTTAGTTTTGGTAGCATAAAGCATAGCCTGTGTTTAATACCTTTGTCTTAAGAGAAAATGCTTGAGAAAGTCACTAGGGATATGAATTATATAGAGATGCTAGACCTCATTGTGTCTGGAAAGATACTGGGAAAACATGCTGAGGTCAATGGAAATGAAGGATGGGTTAGAGGAAACTAGTCTGAAGCTACTGATAAATATCAGATTTGCATAATTTCTGTTTAATATATACAACTCAGCATTATAGCAAGTAGTAAACCTTGGCTCATTAAATATAAAAGCATTTCTCATTTGGAAATAGCCAAAGAACTTTTGAGACTTATATTTTTTCCCTAGGATTTAGTAGTTATTACTGAAAAACTAGATGCATAAAGGCAAGACAGGTCAGTTTGCCCTGAATCCTCTAAAATTATTCTGAGAGCACTTATTGATTTGAGATGAACAAGCTCTCATAGATTCAGTGAAGTGCTTTACACATGTTGGTTTATGCAGACCTGAGAAAACTACATCTTGAATATGGCTATTATCCTGGACAGCTTAGGTGCAGTCCAGTACCATGAGAGTGCTGGTCATCAGAAAATGGATTTGCTAGCAGAGGACTTACTGACAATGAGACTTCATATCCCACATGCAGATTGGAATTCTTTTGTCTTGAGGCAAGCTGTTGCTGTCATGTTACTGAGAATTCAAGGACTATGTAAATAGAGCTAAAATTCAAGTGTAGATAAACAACAGGTCTGTGTTTTGGCCACTGCCAAATGGATATTTTTTTCCCCCTGAGGCATTTGGGGTTAAGTGACTTGCCCAGGGTCACACAGCTAGGAAGTGTTAAGTGTCTGAGACCAGATTTGAACTCAGGTCCTCCTGAATTCAGGGCTGGTGCTCTATCCACTGTGCCACCTAGCTGCCCCAAAATGGATACTTCTTGCTATGGATGGGTGGCAGTACCTGTAAGTGTGGCCAGAGAAGACTAATATGGTTGGAGAAGCTTGTTTATGAAGATCACATTGACACTAATACTATTATGATAGCTTCCATCAAACATTTGCATGTAATAGTCATTTACTCATCATCTTCCCAGGGCAAAGTGAACTCCTTGAAGGTAGAGACAATGTACCCACCTTTTCCTTGTCACCAGTACTTAGCACTGTCTGGCACATAGTAAGCACTTAATAAATGCTTGTTGTTGACTGGCTGATTTTAATTTTGAGATAATGGAAGAAGAATTGTGCAATGGAATTTTGTACTGGATTGTAACATGGTACCCTTAAAGACAATTGGTACTAGGCAACTTTATTGGCAGGAAAACATGACATGATAATTTTGGACATGGAGTTCAAGAGAGAATCTCTGATTGAGCTAGTAAGAAAGTGATTCTATTGGCCCAAGAGGTCAGATATATTAATATATGTGAGATATGCTTGTTGTGTTCAATGTAAAGTTCCAGCAATTTGTGCTGTATAGTTAGAATTTGGAACAGAAACTTTGGAATTTATGTACACTGACTTTCTTTTCTCTGGAAGGAGATAGCTAAAACATGTCATATTGACCAACCATCCCAAAGTTTCTAGAAATCTTTCTCAATTATGGGTTTCCTGAGATCCATTCTGATTTTGGCAGAAAGTCTGAGAGCAAATAGCTGAAGGAAATTTTGGCTATGGCAAGAAGCAAGAAGTCTAGGACCACACCCTGCCATGCCCAAGGAGGCCCACAAGCTGAGCATTTAAACACCTTGATGTGCATGTTAAGAACACCATGATCTAAATAAAAATTTCACTGGCATCACAGATAACATTCCAATTGCATAAGTGAAACTGGCAGCAAAGCTATTTGGGTAAGATCCACCCCATCCATTGACTCCAAAGATGAAACATATGCAAATCCTTATAGTTAGTATTTATCTCAGCCTACAGATTGGCTAAAAGGAACCTACCAACCACCCAAGATAATCTGTCTATTTGCAAAATCACCCTGGCACTGAGGGAAACTGATTTTTTAATCAATTTGTCACAGGCATCTATTGTCCATAGGGATGTTAGGTAAACTGTCTACTGAGTGGGAAGAAAGGAGTGATGGAGAAGGGACCCCTCATTATTCATAAAGAGTCAGACTGAGCTCAGGTGATGCTTTGGTGAAGAACTGTGTCCTACAACTTAGTTTTCTCAGGCTGAAAGGAACGTCATTTTATATAGTGTTGTAGAGGGAGAGGATTGAACCTAAAAATGCTTTTTTTCTTACCTATTATTACTTACTATGAAAACTAATGTCACTCCATAAGAGTTTTAAAATGCTGGGGTCATTTGGGGTCATTTATAATCTTGGGTTCTAGAGTGAAGACCTAAAAGTTTGAGGTCACTGACAATCAGTCTATATTATAAATCAGCTCAGATCTAGGATCCTAAAGGTTAATAGGTCACAAATAAGTTAGAACCATCTGACTTATCACCAAACTAATTTATGCAGGAAAATTAGGAGAAATGATTATACATGTAACCATCAGATGAGAATATTGATGTTTGTGCACACAAGAATTAATTTTTGCACATGTTGATTATTATCACAGATTTGCTGCTCCATGTTTTTCTTGGCTGCTCACGTTTATTTCTTTATTTATTATGAAGATATTAGGAAACACACTGTTTTCTAGAGTTAAGGCTGAACCCTGAGTTTGGCATAGCAACAATCTGGCAAAATCATGTAATTAGTGTTTGATTTTGACTAATAAGAGGTGCTCCCTGAACTCAGGTAAGCACTTGCTTGTTCTGAGTCC